>NC_030429.2:35000-282500 GCF_001660625.3 Ictalurus punctatus
GGAAAATCATCCTATCCCTATCAGGGACCGCGAACGGGACAGTTCCAACGCACGAAGGGGAATCCGGGTCACTCCACTACAGCCCGACAGGCTCAACAAAGACTCAATCCCACCGGGAGGCACAAGAAAAAAGACACACGGCATGCTCACACGACATGACCCCAAAAATATACTCACTGAGTCCGAGGGAACTGGAGAAAAAAACAAAAGAGAAAAAGAATGGTGGGAATGGACCGGCTGACATGGGGGTGAAACCCAGTGGAGTGAGCGACATTAGATGGACAGTGCATACAGGTTAGCGCCTACCCTGGCCCCTAACCCTAACCCTAAAACCCTAACCCTAACCTTAACCCTAACCCTAACCTTAACCCTAACCCTAACCCCCTAACCCTAACCCTAAAACCCTAACCCTAACCTTAACCCTAACCCTAACCCTAACCCCCTAACCCTAACCCTAACCCCCTAACCCTAACCCTAACCCCCTAACCCTAACCGCTAACCCTAACCCCAACCCTAACCTTAACCCTAACCCTAACCCTAACCTTAACCCTAACCCTAACCCCCTAACCCTAACCGCTAACCCTAACCCCAACCCTAACCTTAACCTTAACCCTAAAACCTAACCCTAACCTTGACCCTAAAACCTAACCCTAACCTTAACCTTAACCCTAAAACCTAACCTTAACCCCCTAACCCTAACCGCTAACCCTAACCCCAACCTTAACCTTAACCCTAAAACCTAACCCTAACCTTGACCCTAAAACCTAACCCTAACCTTAACCTTAACCCTAAAACCTAACCCTAACCCCCTAACCCTAACCGCTAACCCTAACCCCAACCCTAACCGGCCCATGCCTCATGTCAGAAAAAATCTCAATGGTTCACTATATCTTTTTCCTATAATCATCCTGCTCAAGAACAAGGATTATAGTCATTTATAATACAGTTAGGACATATGTAATGGTAATCAATTAGATTAAGGGCAGGAAAGAAAAAACACACATAGGAATACGTTAGTGCCAACCAAAAAAATTCTGACAAAAAACAGACTAATAAAATAATCATCTCAAAAATTTAGAATTACTTTCCAGAATAATATATAAATTTCAACTTAGCAAATAACAATTACTATTAGGCCAAATTGAACACTCAAAAAGCCCTACAAATAAGCAGCTTACCCTCTTATTGGCTCTTTGCTGCTTCTGTCAAATCAGAGAAAAGGGGAAAAGGCCCCCCATTTGCTCGTTTGAATTTAGTCCCACCCCCATCAGAGTTGTGGGAACCAGGACAAGGAGAAAAAAACATCCATTGGCCCGTTTGAATGGAGTCCCACCCCCTCACCCTTATAAAGGGAGGGAGGGAAGGAGCAGAATCCCATTCCTTGCTGCTAGCTCTGAGAGAGAAAGCCTTTTACAACCAGTTGCACTTAGAAATCTGTTATTTTTGATTACTTATTTTCTTTATCTCTTCAATTTTATTCATTTTGAACATTTTCTTTTGTTTTCTTTTGTGAAATAACAGAACAAGCCTGCCTGAAGAAGGTTCTGAGGGAACCGAAACGTTGCAACGGCTTGTTCATCCTTTTTTTTCTGAACTTTATCTAGACTAAACCTGAAGGAAAGTATTCCATCTACTTACATTTACTATTATATTCACTTTTTGATTCAAAATACACCCTATTCGTTCTTTCTAAAAAAAGAGTACCTCGATTCAAATCAAATACTACCTGCTACTATTGCTTTACAACAGCTGATTTATCCTTCTATTTTGTTAACTGTACCTGAATTAAAGTTTAAGGAAAGGATTCCCTTTACTTACATTCATTATTTTATTGAAAATACACCCTATCTTCCTTTCTTAAAAGAAACTACACTGATACGAACCGAACACTACTAATAATACCTAAAACTTAAATCCAAAAATACTCTAAAATACCTCAGTACTCAAAATAGCACATTTATACATACCATACACTACCTTTTTTTTTTTTTTTTTTTTTTTTTTTTTTTTTTTCTCCAACACCTAGAAAAGATAAAAACGTTAAAATTTGATATTAGTAAAAATCCACATTCATTCAATACACTGAAAAATTGATAATAAGACACAGAAAAGATTTCAGAAAGTTATATTTACCTGAGTTCAGTAAACTACAATAACATTGCCAAAACATGGTTTGGCCAGAAAGGGACGACTGGACAGTCGTCACGCGCGGACGCAAACGCACCGTCCAGGGCAATGTTTGGCCCATGCCCCGCACTTATCACAATCCTGTACAACATACACGGGTAGAGAGAGCACCCCTCCATGGGAACACTGTCAAACACGGTGGCTACCGAACCACGTGGGATGAACAGGGAGGGAGAATGCTCTCCTATGCGGACATAGTCAAATACGGTGGCCACAGGAGAGTAGCACCGACCCACCGCGGTCAACTCCAGCAACGGTCCGACAGACCGCAATTTTTTGAAACCCGGGCCCTCTCGGGACCCGTAACATTTCTGCCTCGGCCAAAAGCTATCACAAAGCAAGCACGCCACCGGGAACAGAACGGAGTGGGCACGGCGCGCTGGTTTCCCAGGGACAAAAACACATATCCCAAACGGAACACGAAGCCCGAGCGCTCTGATGACCCGGAGTTTGTCACCAAAACCCGTCTCCTTTTTAAAATTATCAAATTAATACACCACAAAAACAACGTTAGCCATGAACAGCCTCCGTCCATTAACAAAATTGAAAAACACCTGTCAGAGATCATCAAACCTGCATTGCCAAATGCCACGACATACTCCCTGATTGAGGGTAATGCAAAAAATTGGGCATACACCACAATGCTAATTCTTAAAAATCATTATGAAGATGCATTAGGGGCAGAAATGGCTAAGCTGCAGCACCTCTCCTCTAGGGATTGGGAAAAATGCCTCAACACTGCCATCGTGTGGGCAAAACGGGGTATTGGTAAAAGACTCAAGGACAAAACTTTGCAAGAGGCTCAAGGGCTGGTACGAGAGACGTGGCAAACGGTGCCCGTTCCCACCGATCCGGTTCAGAGGGAAGGGGAAACGGGTACCCAGAATCCCCCTCCTTCCCCTCCCCAGACACAAAACACACCGGTTAGAGCAGTCACAGTGCAGGCACTGATACACACAGGAACGGGACTACAATCCCCACCTGTAAGATCCGTTACGGCGTCCACTATGACTGACCCGCTGCATGAGTGGTCCCCCCTTAGAGAGGAGGAACCGGACAGCGATTTAGACACTTCCCTTCATCTCCTTTCCTCCCCAAAAGCACAACGCGGTCCTCGGCGACGTCCTAACCCCTGTGTCAGACAGGAGGAGGATGATCTCATCTGCTTCGAGGACCTAGGGGAGTGCGAACGAGAGAAGGTCACTCCACCTGAGGCGATTTCGAGCCCTAACAAAATCACTAGCCTCAAAACAGCCACACAGGCCCGCTTAAGCTTAGGGCCCGGCGCATCTCCCGTGTTACACTGCGACGGGCTGGGAGACAGGCCTAGCAGACACATAGCGACAAAGACAAAATCTCAATGGACACTGACGGCACGGAGAAAATTCCTCATTATCGGGGACTCCAATCTGTCCAGGATGCCACCTTTTAAGAACCCCGACCTACAGATAGAGAGCTATCCGGGGGCCAAATTTGCACATGTAAAACAGATGCTTGACAAAAACACAGTCTCTACTGACACAGAACACGTCATTTTTTCGTTGGGCATAAATGGCAGAACCAATAACGTCAACGAAACGGCCATCAAGGGGCTTCAAGGGCTATTGAGAACGGCCAAAGAAAAATTCCCTCGGGCGGAAATCTGGGTGCCGGTGGTGAATTTTTCTCCTGAGCTCCCGCCCAACGAACAAATACATCTCGATACCCTAAACGCCTACATCACGAGAAACCTCAGACACATTCCGGCCCTTCCCAGCTCGGAATTTCAAACCAAAGGTGACCGGATTCATTGGACGGCGGACACGGCCGGTAGCATGCTCCAGCACTGGCTGCAGTATTTAAATTAAATCTCCCCATAAGCCTGCATAAACAGGAGGGGAATAGAAATGTCATCGTCCTATCAAAAAAATTCCACATCACTCCCTGTCAACTTAGCCTAATTAATATAGGCCTAACATTTATCCCATCGGGCACAACGGGCATGAAGCGACAGGTGATACAAACACGATTCGACCTACAGCAATACCACAGAAGACTAAAATTAGCTGCCTATTTCCATAATGACACACAAAAAGAACCACCTCCGTTCACACCTAAATCTGATTGGACCCCGCCGACAGATAAACTACCCGCAGAACTTCTCAATCTATTTGAGACGGACCTAAAACTTTTTAAAAATCATTTCAGGCCACCCCGAGAAGAACCGAACCTCACTCCGGGGGAGATTGATGCTCTCAGGGAACTGCAGAGTAACAAACAGATCATTCTAAAACCGGCAGACAAAGGGAGTGCCATAGTCATTATGGATCGGGAACAATATTTATGGGAGGGGTACAAACAATTAAATGACCCTAAATATTATAGGAAATTGAAAGAACCGATATACCTAGACACCATACCGATGGTAAAAGAAATAACACAAAGTCTTTACACAAAAAAATACATTAACGCGAAACAAAAATCCTACCTACTGGGGAATTTAGAACCGAGGAGCAGGAGGTTTTACATGCTCCCGAAAATACATAAGGACCGAGCAAAATGGAGCAGGCCCTATGAAATTCCCCCAGGAAGACCCATAGTTTCAGACTGTGGTAGCGAGACCTACTACACGGCCGAATTCCTTGATTATCATCTAAATCCCCTTTCTATGGGCCACCCCAGTTACATTAAGGATACGTACGATTTTGTACACAAGGTGAAAGGACTAAAAATCCCGCCGAAAGCCATCCTTTTCACCATGGACATAGATAGCCTTTACACAAATATCGACATCAGAGAGGGAATTCAGGCGATAAAAAACATACTTAAAAAACACCCGGACGCCTCTAGGCCTGACGAGGAACTCATCCGTCTTTTAGACATTAATCTAAACAGAAATGACTTTGAGTTCAACGGGGAATTTTTCCTACAAATTAAAGGCACGGCGATGGGCAAGAAGTTCGCCCCGGCCTACGCCAACATCTTCATGGCAGAGTGGGAGGCTTCGGCTTTGGCCGAATGCCACAGAAGGCCCCTGCACTACTTCAGATATCTGGATGATATCTGGGGAGTGTGGACCCACTCTGAGGATGAGTTCAGGGATTTCGAGGCCTCTTTAAATAACCACAATCTGTCCATTACACTTAAATCCACTATTAGTTATGAGTCGGTGGACTTTCTAGACACCACTACGTACAAAGGCCCTGACTTTAATTCGTCACACAAACTGGACATTAAAGTCTTCTTCAAGGAGACCGACACGCATGCCCTATTGCATAAAAGGAGCTTCCACCCCAGACACACCTATTCCGGCCTAGTCAAGTGTTGTGGATAAAAAATGTCATAAAATAAACATAAGGGAGAAGAAGGAAAAACGGGCACCTTGACACGTAGAAGCGGGATTAGGCAGACATTGACAGATTGGAATTACGAGCAATTTAAGAGCAGTAATAGTCAAAAAAAAAAGTCAAAAAGAAGTGTACGAGCTGAGGAGTGCTAAAACACACACACACACACACACTCGTGCAGTCAAGGGCGGGCAAGTAGACACAACATACATAAACACACATGAATAACTTTAATAATATCTTATAGTGATAGAGAAACTCTATAAAAAACAGAATAGTAGCATATGCAGGACAGTAGAACTGTAATGATATTAAGAAGTTGGAAGTACAGTAAGTAGTATAAATTTATACGCTTTTCAAGTAGTATAAATATAAACTAAGAAATATAGTGCAAATATGAAAATAAATTATAAACGAGAAATACAGGAAAAAAACAGGAAAATATAACTTACTCATGATTCAGATGGTGAAGATTCTCGTCTCGCAAGGAAAGCCTTAATTTTTAGAGAACCATGAAGAAAGCCAGTTATAAGGGTGGCTGCCCCCCCCCTCGAGATAACGATAAGACCAAGGTCCCTCCCGGTTGTTTAGTCGTCTTGCTTACGTCATTTTTTTAACCTAGGGAAATGGGAAACTTGGTTTTTGAAAACCTAGGTAAATAGAAACACTGGGTTTTTGTTTCCTGGGTTGTTGGAAATGCCTGGGTTCTGATTTTATGTGTAAAGTAAAACCCCTGGTTTCAATTCTATGGGTAAGTGAAATAGGCCTTTTCTGGAAACCTATGGGTTATCTAGTGTGTAAATACAGTATAAATACTGGAGCTTAAGCTCAGGGTATGGGGGATCACTTTTGAGAATTCTCATCGGTGTGGATCTCGTGTGGTGGAACAATAAAGCTGGACCCTTGCTTCTTCTCACTCACGGCTGGTGTGTTTTTTCTATCTCCAACTGGGCTCAGAGGTAGATGTGAGTATTGGCTTCTAAGTTGAGTTTTAAATGTTTTTGGGTAATAGGCTAAATTTGAGCCAACATTTGGCACCCCAGATGGGACTGGGCTAAGATCTATATGTCTGGAATCTCTCCCGTGGGACTTCGCTCTCTAAGCAACAGACAGGCCGTATAGGAAAAGGCATTGCAGACGCCTGTTATTTCAAAGCTCTGTTTTAGTGGTCTGTTGTTACGATTGAGAAGCCCCGGGGTGGGAAGAAAGACTAAGTGGGTCTCCAAAAGAACCTGGAGTGAGTGAGAAGAGGTAAGAGAGAAGTGTAGATTGTAGAATGTACTTTTTATAATTGTAATAAAGAAATGGTATATGTGTTGTGTGAGTGAAAGTCCTGCAATACCGCTGGAGGAAGGGAAAAAAGGTAGAAAAAAGAGTAGAGAAATAGAGAAATACTCCAGGGCGGGGATAGAAAGCAGGTGGAAAATGAGGCCTCAGACCCCAGATACCGGCTACTAGACTTGACTAGCAGTCTAGTGGTGGCTGCATTGGTGGGGACCCCTAATACCGCTGGAAAAGGATTAGATAAAAGATAGATTAGATTCCAGGGCTGGATAGAGAGGGGAATAAATCCTGGGCCCAGGTCCGGGTCGTGCAATACAGCATGCCCGGTGTACGAATGGAATATGTACTAACAAATGTGTGTGCTTAAAATATATGTGCTTATAATATGTATAATATGAGTGTGGTGTGAGAGCGTGTAAGTTTTGGAGACAGGGAAAATGTATTTATTAGTGCTCTGAACAAGAGAGCTCCATACATTTGACGCTTGATAAAATTTAGGGAAAAAGAAAAAAGGGGGGGAAAAAAGGGAGAATAATAATAATAATATTTTTTTTTTTTTAAAGTTGTATTTAATTTATGTGACTGTAAGCTTCATACATGCGAGCTGGTGTGAAGGCGTTTTATATTCTGAGACCACAATGGTGTGTATGTAATAACTAAATATGTGTAAGAGAGTGTGTGACACAATGTGTATATGAGTGTGCCGACGTTGTTGATAGAAAGGGGTGTATGTGTGTGTTCCTATCTGTTCTTATCTGCACAAGCAGGCCTGTCTTCTGTGTGGAAAGGAAAAAAGGAAAAGAAGAAAATGTGTGTGTGTGGGCACTTCAGATTGAGCTGACTAATATAGAACAGTGTGAGATTTTTGTTTTAAATTTGTTTTAATGTTTTGAATCTGATATGGACTTTCTGTGAGTCGAGTGTGACTGTGTGTATTATAACTTTATTGGTATCAATAACTGCTGTTTTAAAACAAACAAACAAAAAAAACATTTAATTTTTTTGTTTTTAATATTTTAGGAATCTGTCAGACTGCCCATTGGGTGAATAAGAACTTCCAGACCAGTAATATATAACAAAATTGTTGAGAAATCAGGGAGTCAGTCCATTGGGACCTTTTCATTTATATTCCATAAATTATGAAGGTGTTGTTCAGTTAAATGACAAATAATAATACAATTTAATTTTTGTTTAATTACCCAAAATTGGGTAATGTTGAATAGGTAAATATTATGTCTAAGAATATTCTAAACATGTAAGAATTGTCTGTTGTGTGAGGCTGTGTGAATTACCTAAAGTTAAACTTAAAACTTATAAGAGTAATTGAATCATTTAACTTAATTAATTAATCATCATAAGTAAATTGAGTGTATGTACTTTGAGTGTATGTGAGTCCCTAGGGAGGCTGGCTGGGCCAAGTACCGACGGAAGGGAAAAGCGGGCATAAATCGGTACGAGATAGGCTAAGCAGGCGGGAACAACGGACAAGGTAGAAGGAAAACATTTGGCTGTGAGGCATAACTTAGTGGATTTAGGGGGTGTGTACGACCGACTTTAAGAGCTGAGAGGTGTGAGACACGACCAGATTTATGGCTGAATGTAAGAAAAAGATGAGCCCGATAGAGAGGGTGATAAGCAAACACTGTACAGATGAGAAGGACATTAGACATTATTGTAAAAAATGGAGTGAGAAGACTAGTGGTGAGTGGAAATGGCCCGAGGAAGGTACTTGTGATGAACAGCTATGCCAGATAATGAAAGAGAGATTAGCTGTATGGAATGAACAGAAAAAAGGCTTGAGAGTGAGGGAGAAATGTGTGAAGACAGAGAAGATAGTGGACTGGTTTGTGGAGGCAGGGAAAGAAGAGAAGGAGAAGGATAGGCGGCAGAGAGAACGAGCAGAGGCGGTGATACGGAAGAAAGAAGAAAGGGAAGCAAGCCTAGGAAAAAAGATAAAAGAAGCCATTCAGGAGGAATTGGCCGAGGCCCCGCCCTCATATAATCCTCAGTACCGCCCTCCAGTGAGACCTGTCGGAAGTGCCCCACCCGCCGGGCTCTACATGATGCAAGACCTGGAAGACAGAGAAGATGAATGGAAGGAAACTGAGGTGGACATAAAGGGAACATTCACCAGATACCAAAGAATGAGGCATCGCATGCGGGAGGATGAAGAACGTATCAAAATGGAAGGAGCTGCCGGATACGAGGATAGAACCCCGGTCGAGAACGAAAGCCCACGGCTGGACCTCCCACAGGTAGGCAACAAGGAGAGGGACAGGGAACTACAGGAGTATATGAAAAACTGGACCCGCACTCCGGGGTGGCCGGAGCACAGGGAGATTCCCCCCAGCACTAGCACCCCGAGGCCAGGGTCACGGCCGATGGTGCACAAGCACAAAGACAAGGAACTGGAGGAAATACAGGAGCAGGAGGGGCATGGGACCAGGGGCAATCAAGAAAGTTGTCGGAGCGAGAGAGGGCACGAGGGTGGAAACGGAGCACGAGGGGCTCCACATACCAAAGGAGGAGGAAAAAGTGAGCCGAGAGACAATGTGGGGCGGATGGTCCGTATAGAGGGGGATGTGGTGCTCTCCCCATATGCTGTCGAGGAGGATAAGGAATTGGAGGGCAGGATTCGACGGCTAGAGGACGGGATATCATACGGCGTGGGTAAAATGGATGAATTGAAAAATCTCGCAGGTCAAGCGTTCCAAATGGCGACTGCTGTGAAAAATAAGTATGCGCACAAGCCGCGTTTGGGAGAGTCAAAATCACAAAGGTCGGGAAGAGCACTGAACCAGTCAGCAGGAAAACATGTGAAAAGCCTGAGTAAGGCCTCAAAAGTCCTAATATATCACCAGCAGAAGAAGAAGCAAGTAAGTTCAGACATGGAACTGGACGACCAAGTGGGGACTGAGAGCGAGGGGGCTGAAACAGACAACGAAGGAAAAGTTGAACAAGACGTCAATGAGGAGGAGGACTTGGACGATTTGAAGCTTAGAGGAGCTAGAACACTACGGAACAGGGAAAGCCTGAGGCCCCCAGTGAGATTCGAACCTGGTGTCACAGCGTGCTTGGCGCATGCCCGCTCCCAGTCGGAGCCCAGCCTTACTCAGATGCCCCTCATGGTTAAAGGAAAAGCCCTACATTATGCACCCTGGAGTTTCATGGACCTAACGGGCCTGATCCAACGATTACCCAACATGTGTGAAGAGGGGCAGAAATGGATTACACAGTTTGAGGAAAAAACATCAGGACAGCACCTGGCGATAGGCGATATCAAAGCCATTCTCTGCCAAACAGTGGGCAAGGGACGGGCTGAAGAAATTTTCGATGGGGCAGAACACAGGGATTTGATAGACGACCCCAAGGCTGATGCCATCCCGTTTGGCCTATACCGACAAGAAATATGGGATGCTGTGAGGAGTATGTATCCGGCTAAGATGGACCCTGGGAAGCTTGAAAATATAAAACTGAAAGACGAAGAAAACGTGATAACCTTCATACAAAAGTTTCAAGATAAATGGAGGGATGAAACGGGTGCCAAATGGGACGATTCAGTGGCAAGTGTGGGACTGTTCAAACTGCTATTGAAGAAGGCTCTCCCTGGGGAGGTACAGAAGAAGTTAGAGGAAGTGGTGGGGCTCAACGCAATGGAATGGGCTTCATTTCTGGCACATGTGACCCATCACGTGGAGCAACACAGGAAGCTGAAAAAAGAAGCTAAAGATGCCACTGAAACCCTAATGAGCCAACTCTATAAAGCACAGCTCGGCGAACTGACCAAGACTAAACAGGAAGAGAAGGAACGGAGGAGGGAGCACATTAAACAAGCGGCAGTGATGGTGCCCCATACACAAGCGTCAGCCCCAGCACAGGCTGACCCTATGCTGTTGGCCAATGGATACCAGGCCCACCCACAACAGCAAGTCCCACACATAACTACTATGCTGCACCCCGACCAGATGGATTACATATATCATATGAGGGCCCCCATGCACCCGGGAATGCCACCTGCCTGGGGGAGGGGACGAGGATACGGACGGGGTCGAGTTTTGCCAAGGCCAAATATGGCAACTGAAGGGTGTTGGGGATGCGGTGATCCTAGCCACTTCAGGAGAAATTGTCCACGTGTCCCACGACCAACTTGGGGAGACCGCGTGGATAGGGCTGAAAGAAGAGGTCAGGTGCTTGGACCGAGAGCACCGGAGAGCTATGGAATGCCACCTCGTTGCCAACCGCTACCCCCAGTACCCCAAGGTGGCCCCATGTATGGCCCCTATGGGGAGCCGGGACCCAGCCAGAGTTGAGGAGGCCGAGAGAAGCCCGGGGGGGAGCTCATGCAGTCCGTCACCACACTGCATCCAGAACAAGAGCCAACTGTTACAGTGACGATCGGAAACACCTTGCAAGCACCTTTTATGATCGACACTGGAGCTACATATTCAAGTATAGGGAAAGAAGGTTCACAGCTCCCCCTCACCTGTAAGGCTATTCAAACTATGGGCTTCTCAGGAAAAATACAAACCTTACGATTCACCGAGCCTCAAGAACTATCTCTGGATGGTGTGACAATACAAGCACCACTGTTATATTCGCCAGGAGCGCCTGTTAACTTACTGGGACGTGATGCCCTGTGTAAGTTGGGAGCTCAGATACAGTGCGAAGCAACTGGGATTTGGGTGACGTTCCCCAAATCAATATCCACACAATTCTTACTGTTGCACGAGCCACCTAGCACCGCCCGTAATGTGAGGATGGTATACTGGCTAGAGATGTCCGATCCAGCTAACTCGGAACTCTGGCACAGATACGCAGAATGGAAACCATGGTTACAGTACATGCGGCCCGATTGCACCGAAGTGGAGGCCCCTTTATATTGCACTATTAAAAATGATGACGGTGGACGAGACCAGGAATATGCTCAGCTTTGGGAGGACATGGAACAGGGACAAGTAATGGACATTAAAACCATGGAAATAATAAGCGGCCCACAGGGAGTGGCGGCTATTATAAAGCTCCCAGATAGAATCGCTAACTGGTATCAGCTGGAAGGGACAGCGCCCCATGTCACACTCATGGTCACCAAAGGCCTGGAACGGGAAGAGGTAGAGCCAATGATAGGGCAGGCAAAAGAAGTACAAGAGTGGAAGCCAACTACCAACCATCCTTGCACAAGTCGCCTGATGGAAAGTTTGTGCGAATCTCAGTAACAGAAGTTGATACCGCCGTGGCCACTAGTGTCTGCATATGCACGAACACGGACCGGAGTGGTTTACAAATGGCAGTTAAGGCAGCAAAAGATCAGGACAATGAGGAAATACTGAAAACTATTCCAGAAGAGCTATGGACAAAACATCTGACCGACGTAGGGTTGGTTAAATCCGCCGACCTAGCTCAGATTAAGGTAAAAGAGAATGCAAGGTTGCCCTACCAGAAACAGTATCCGTTGTCAGTGCAAGCTAGAGAAGGCATACGGCCCACAATACACGGATTGGTAGAGGCCGGAGTTCTAATCTCCACGCGAAGTCAGTGCAATACCCCCATTTTTCCAGTTAGAAAACCTGACTCAGAGAAGTGGAGGCTAGTACATGATTTGCGTGCTATTAACCAAATTGTGATACCGGAAACACCAGTAGTGCCAAACCCACACACCCTATTGTCGAACATTCCAGAAGGGACCAAATGGTATACTGTCATAGATTTATGCTCAGCATTTTTTAGCGTGCCACTGCACCCAGACTCACAGCATTTGTTTGCTTTCACATACGAAGGGCAGCAGTACACATACACTAGACTTCCACAGGGATACTGTGAAAGCCCATCCATATTTAATCAGGTACTGGCTCAAGACCTCTCAGCCCTGGAGTGCCATAGCACCATCTTGCAATATGTCGACGACCTTTTGATTTGTAGTGCGTCTAAAGAGCAATGCCAGCACGACTCTCTAAAGGTTCTAAGAATGTTGGCCGAAAATGGCCACAAAGTAAGTAAAGAAAAGTTGCAATTTTGTAGACAAAAGGTGGAATACCTAGGTCGTGTGTTAGAGGGAGAAAGCCGTACTATAGCACCAAAGCATGTAGAGGCCATACGCAAGGCCCCACAGCCAACCACCGTGCGACAGATGTTGGCATTTCTAGGAATGGCGGGGTTCAGTCGTCCATGGATATGTGAGTTCGCGCTAAGGGTCCAACCATTACGGGATATGATTAAGGCAGCAGACCAATCACAGCCAAATGCCCCCCTCGTCTGGACTCCTGAAGCTCTAGCTGCACTCGCAGATATTAAAATGGCCTTAATGACCGCTCCTGCATTGGCTAACCCAGATTATAGCAAACCTTTTCACCTCTATGTATCCGAAAGAAAGGGGTACGCATCGGCCGTCCTAACTCAGCAGCAACAAGGGATGGGAAAACAGGCCATCTCCTATTACAGCACGGCTCTTGATAACGTGGAAAAAGGGATGCCCCCCTGTTATCGGTCTTTGGCAGCGGCCGCATTTGCATATCAGAAAGCGTCCTCAATCACCATGGGGCACCCAGTTACATTATATACGACCCATGCACTGCATGCGCTCCTAACGAGTCAGACCTTTGTGATAACGAACTCCCGTCGAACAGGATATGACTCCATTCTGTCAGCCCCGGAGCTCACCATAGAACGGTGCACCACGGTGAATCCGGCCGATAAACTGGTAACCCCGATAGATGGTGTACCCCATGAGTGTGTAGCAGTATCAGAGATATTTTTGAAAGCGCGTTCAGATTTGGAGAACTGCCCTATTGATAATGCTAAGCATACGTATTTTGTGGACGGTTCCTGTTATCGTACTAATACGGGCAATAAGGCTGGGTTGGCAGTAGTAGAAGCACGACGAAACCCGGCGACGTTTGAGGTAGTGATGAGTGTTCCGCTCCCCCAACCCTGCTCGGCCCAGCTAGCTGAACTACGGGCGTTGACAGCTGCATGTAATTTGGGCCGTAATGAGAGTTGCAATATATATACGGACTCAGCCTATGCTCATGGAGTCTGCCATGTGTTTGGACCAATCTGGGCTCAAAGGGGATTCCAGCGGGCAGATGGGACCGCCGTGACCCACGGGGAGGCAATTTCAGATTTACTATATGCTATGACATTGCCCGCAAAATTAGCTGTAGTGAAATGCAGGGCACATAGGACCGATGACTCCTTTATCACTAAAGGGAACTCACTGGCGGATGAGGCAGCTAAGAAAGCTGCCGTAGGGCCGGGGCAGATGATGGCCCTAACTCAGAATGGGGAAAGTCCGATGCGGCATCCGCAGGTAGACAATGTGAACCGAAAGAACCGAAACTATCCGAAAAATCCGTCAGGAATGGTGGTCCCCATTTCTGGCCAGTATGGTGGACTATGCGTTGAATAGATGTGAAGTGTGTATCAAGAACAATGTGCGAAAGAACTTCACTGCTCCTTTAGGACATATTCCCCCGCCGACAGGGCCATTCCGGCATATAATGATGGATTATGTAGACATGGGAGCAGACCACCGGAAAGAAGGGAAGCGCTACATTCTAGTAGTAGTAGACCGCTTCAGCAGGTGGGTGGAAGCAACTGCAACTTCCAAGGAAGATGCAAGGACCGCGGCTAAATTTTTATGTCGCGAAGTCATTCCCCGGTTCGGTATTCCAGATTTTCTGAGTTCGGACAACGGTACCCACTTTGTGAATAACGTCATTGACAATGTGGCATCTGCCTTGGGGATAGATCATAAGCTAGGATGTGTGTATCATCCTCAATCCCAGGGCATGGTAGAACGAGTGAATGGTACCCTAGTTAATAAACTGGCAAAAATATGCGAGAGCTCTCGCCTGAACTGGGTACAGGCCTTACCACTGGCCTTGATGAAGATGCGCTCTCAGACCAATCGTATGACGCACTTGACTCCTCATGAAATGCTTACTGGGCGCCCAATGCCTATGGCATTCACCCGAGGTCCATACACAGGGCCGTCTTTGGCACAATTGGAGGACGAAATGCAGGATTATGTGCGAACCCTCACCAAAATCCATAGACATTTGTATTCACAGGTTCGTGAGGCAGTGCATGGAGAGAGCGAGGTACGGGAGGACGTGCGCCTAGTGGCACCGGGGGACCAGGTATACATTCGTGTTTTCAAGAGAAAGAGCCCCCTTGCGGGACGTCGGGAAGGACCATTCACCGTGGTCGCCGCAACCCCCACGGCTGTGAAAGTAGAGGGGCATTCGCTTGGTTCATTTATGTTGTGATGGTTTATGCTCTGATGCTTCACGTAATGACTTATGAGGCAAGACTTAAGAGCATTTGCTTGGTTCATTCATGTTGTGATGGTTTCTGTTTCGATCGTTTCAATGTGCCAACCTTGTTTCCGAGCCGTGACAGCGATTGAGCATGAGACAAGGCTTAACAGCGACTCCAAGGCTTATTGACGGGCTGTTCGGGCGTGTTGTCAACCTTCCAAAGTGTCGTTCGCCTTCTCACCCTCCGCCACGCTTTCCTCGTTAGTGTAGTGGACAGTATCTCCGCCTGTCACGCGGAAGACCGGGGTTCGATTCCGCGACGGGGAGTCTCTTTTGCCTTACGCCCCACTGTATGAATGCCACGGGGCTTGTTTGCTCAGCCGACTGCGATTCTGTATGCCGTCAGCCATAGTTTCCATGCGACACATATACTCTACTTTTTCACATTTTTATGCTATTACCACACCAGATTAGATCACTCCGCTAAGAGACAGCTCTCCCGCTGCATGTGGCTGTATTCCACAGGGGAGAACAATACATTCTTCACCACAGGCTGCACGTCGTTATAAGTTTTGGGACACTGTGCCATGAACAAAGCAGGCCTTACAGGTTGATTTAACGTGTTGCCAATTAAACAGTCTGTATGTGCCACTTGCTTTAAATAAACAGCAGGAGATTGAGCACCAGTGACTTGACACCTACAGCCGACAACGCTACAAGCAGGGTTCATACCTGCACGAGAAAACCCAGTTGGATTTAGAGTACGAGGCCTTAACGTGATTTAAGGAAACACTTGGCCTTCTACCGGAGCGGACGGACGTGTTTGTCCGTGTTAGACCCTTCTTCAGCCACAATTTTGCAGTCTCGTTTATATTCTCAGGTTTCCGCACGTGGACGCCCTCATCAGTACATTTATTTCACTCAAGTGAATAGAGCCTTTACTAGTTTACATGAACACATTCGGACGACGTACTTTACGTCAAAGCATTTTCCAGGATAGAAAATTTGTTTTGCGCAAGCGTGTTCGATGAATGCCAATGTGCTTTCTTGCTCATCTGAATAGAGTTCCCTCTGCATTACGACGCAGTTTCATAACAGGCTTCAAGTTGCACAGGTGAAACCCCGGTGTAGTTCAAGTCCAGTGTCCTTTCCTCTCTGCAGTCGGGAAGATAGTGCCCACGAGTTAGTTGACACAGACAGTTGACATGCGTTGAGCAGGCATCGAGTTGCGTAGGGGAGACCCCAGTGCATTCCAAGTCCAGTGTCATTTTCTCTTGGCCATCAGAGTAAGGGAGCGTGATCCAAGACGTAAGAGCATTTCCTTGGTTCAGTTATGTTCTGATGGTTTATGTTGTGATGGTTTATGTAATGACTCATGAGCCAAGACTCAAGAGCATTGCTTGGTTCATTTATGTTGTGATGGTTTATGTTGTGATGGTTTATGTAATGACTTATGAGCCAAGACTTAAGAGCATTCGCTTGGTTCATTTATGTTGTGATGGTTTATTCAATTCAATTCAATTCAATTCAATTTTATTTGTATAGCGCTTTTTACAATAGACATTGTCTCAAAGCAGCTTTACAGAAATATCAACACGGTATACAGATATTAAAGGTGTGAATTTATCCCAACTGAGCAAGCCACTGAGTGGCGACGGTGGCAAGGAAAAACTCCCTAAGATGTTTTAAGAGGAAGAAACCTTGAGAGGAACCCGACTCAGAAGGGAACCCATCCTCATCTGGGTAACAACAGATATTGTGAAAAAGTTCATTATGGATTTATATGAAGTCTGTATGGTGTTAAGAGCAGCCGTAGTCCCAGCAGTCTGGAATTAAAGAAGATTTGAGCTCCATCCAGAGGCAGAAAGGATCTGGATCTCTAGTATCTCCATAAATTCGTGTGGGGCTCGGCGAAAGGAGAGAGGGAGAAAGTAGAACAGAATCTAGTCAGGGTAGGCTTGAGTAAACAAATACGTTTTAAGCTTAGACTTAAACACTGAGACTGTGTCTGAGTCCCGAACACTAATAGGAAGACTGTTCCATAACTGTGGGGCCCTATAAGAGAAAGCTCTTCCCCCTGCTGTAGCCTTCACTATTCGAGGTACCGTCAGATAGCCTGCATCTTTTGATCTAAGTAGGCGTGGCGGATCATATAACACCAAAAGGTCGCTTAGATATTGTGGCGCGAGACCGTTTAGTGCTTTATAGGTTAATAAGAGTATTTTATAATTAATGCGAGATTTTACTGGGAGCCAATGCAGTGTGGATAATATCGGTGTGATATGGTCGTATCTTCTAGTTCTAGTTAGGACTCTAGCAGCTGCATTCTGGACTAATTGGAGCTTATTTATATTCCTACTGGAACATCCAGACAGTATGGCATTACAGTAATCTAATCTAGAGGTGACGAATGCATGAACTAGTATTTCCGCATCATGTAGTGACAATATGTTTCTTATTTTAGAAATATTTCTGAGATGAAAGAAGGCTATCCTAGTAATATTATCTACATGAGCATCAAATGATAGGCTGGAGTCAATAATCACTCCAAGGTCTTTAACTGCTGCACATGATGAAACAGAAAGACCATCCAGAGTAACCATGTGATCAGAAAGGATACTTCTAGCAAAGTCATGACTGAAGAGCATTTGCTTGGTTCATTTATGTTGTGATGGTTTATGTTGTGATGGTTTATGTAATGACTTATGAGCCAAGTCTTAAGAGCATTGCTTGGTTCATTTATGTTGTGATGGTTTATGTAATGACTTATGAGGCAAGACTTAAGAGCATTCGCTTTTTTTCATTCATGTTGTGATGGTTTATGCTCTGATGCTTCACGTAATGACTTATGAGGCAAGACTTAAGAGCATTTGCTTGGTTCATTCATGTTGTGATGGTTTCTGTTTCGATCGTTTCAATGTGCCAACCTTGTTTCCGAGCCGTGACAGCGATTGAGCATGAGACAAGCTTAACAGCGACTCCAAGGCTTATTGACGGGCTGTTCGGGCGTGTTGTCAACCTTCCAAAGTGTCGTTCGCCTTCTCACCCGCCGCCACGCTTTCCTCGTTAGTATAGTGGACAGTATCTCCGCCTGTCACTCGGAAGACCGGGGTTCGATTCCCCGACGGGGAGTCTCTTTTGCCTTACGCCCCACTGTATGAATGCCACGGGGCTTGTTTGCTCAGCCGACTGCGATTCTGTATGCCATCTGCCATAGTTTCCATGCGACACATATACTCTACTTTTTCACATTTTTATGCTATTACCACACCAGATTACATCACTCCGCTAAGAGACAGCTCTCCCGCTGCATGTGGCTGTATTCCACAGGGGAGAACAATACATTCTTCACCACAGGCTGCACGTCGTTATAAGTTTTGGGACACTGTGCCATGAACAAAGCAGGCCTTGCAAGTGGATTTAACGTGTTGCCAATTAAACAGTCTGTATGTGCCACTTGCTTTAAATAAACAGCAGGAGATTGAGCACCAGTGACTTGACACCTACAGTCGACAACGCTACAAGCAGGGTTCATACCTGCACGAGAAAACCCCGTTGGATTTAGAGTACGAGGCCTTAACGTGATTTAAGGAAACACTAGGCTTTCTACCGGAGCGGACGGACGTGTTTGTCCGTGTTAGACCCTTCTTCAGCCACAACTTTGCAGTCTCGTTTATATTCTCAGGTTTCCGCACGTGGACGCCCTCATCAGTACATTTATTTCACTCAAGTGAATAGAGCCTTTACTAGTTTACATGAACACATTCGGACGACGTACTTTACGTCAAAGCATTTTCCAGGATAGAAAATTTGTTTTGCGCAAGCGTGTTCGATGAATGCCAATGTGCTTTCTTGCTCATCTGAATAGAGTTCCCTCTGCATTTCGACACAGTTTCATAACAGGCTTCAAGTTGCACAGGTTAAACCCCGGTGTAGTTCAAGTCCAGTGTCATTATCTCTTGGCCATCAGAGGAAGGGAGCATGAGTCATGACTGAAGAGCATTTGCTTGGTTCATTTATGTTGTGATGGTTTATGTTGTGATGGTTTATGTAATGACTTATGAGCCAAGTCTTAAGAGCATTGCTTGGTTCATTTATGTTGTGATGGTTTATGTAATGACTTATGAGGCAAGACTTAAGAGCATTCGCTTGGTTCATTTATGTTGTGATGGTTTATGCTCTGATGCTTCACGTAATGACTTATGAGGCAAGACTTAAGAGCATTTGCTTGGTTCATTCATGTTGTGATGGTTTCTGTTTCGATCGTTTCAATGTGCCAACCTTGTTTCCGAGCCGTGACAGCGATTGAGCATGAGACAAGCTTAACAGCGACTCCAAGGCTTATTGACGGGCTGTTCGGGCGTGTTGTCAACCTTCCAAAGTGTCATTCGCCTTCTCACCCTCCGCCATGCTTTCCTCGTTAGTATAGTGGACAGTATCTCCGCCTGTCACGCGGAAGACCGGGGTTCGATTCCCCGACGGGGAGTCTCTTTTGCCTTACGCCCCACTGTATGAATGCCACGGGGCTTGTTTGCTCAGCCGACTGCGATTCTGTATGCCGTCAGCCACAGTTTCCATGCGACACATATACTCTACTTTTTCACATTTTTATGCTATTACCACACCAGATTAGATCACTCCGCTAAGAGACAGCTCTCCCGCTGCATGTGGCTGTATTCCACAGGGGAGAACAATACATTCTTCACCACAGGCTGCACGTCGTTATAAGTTTTGGGACACTGTGCCATGAACAAAGCAGGCCTTGCAAGTGGATTTAACGTGTTGCCAATTAAACAGTCTGTATGTGCCACTTGCTTTAAATAAACAGCAGGAGATTGAGCACCAGTGACTTGACACCTACAGCCGACAACGCTACAAGCAGGGTTCATACCTGCACGAGAAAACCCCGTTGGATTTAGAGTACGAGGCCTTAACGTGATTTAAGGAAACACTAGGCTTTCTACCGGAGCGGACGGACGTGTTTGTCCGTGTTAGACCCTTCTTCAGCCACAACTTTGCAGTCTCGTTTATATTCTCAGGTTTCCGCACGTGGACGCCCTCATCAGTACATTTATTTCACTCAAGTGAATAGAGCCTTTACTAGTTTACATGAACACATTCGGACGACGTACTTTACGTCAAAGCATTTTCCAGGATAGAAAATTTGTTTTGCGCAAGCGTGTTCGATGAATGCCAATGTGCTTTCTTGCTCATCTGAATAGAGTTCCCTCTGCATTACGACGCAGTTTCATAACAGGCTTCAAGTTGCACAGGTGAAACCCCGGTGTAGTTCAAGTCCAGTGTCCTTTCCTCTCTGCAGTCGGGAAGATAGTGCCCACGAGTTAGTTGACACAGACAGTTGACATGCGTTGAGCAGGCATCGAGTTGCGTAGGGGAGACCCCAGTGCATTCCAAGTCCAGTGTTATTTTCTCTTGGCCATCAGAGAAAGGCAGCGTGATCCAAGACGTAAGAGCATTTCCTTGGTTCAGTTATGTTCTCATGGTTTATGTTGTGATGGTTTATGTAATGACTCATGAGCCAAGACTCAAGAGCATTGCTTGGTTCATTTATGTTGTGATGGTTTATGTTGTGATGGTTTATGTAATGACTTATGAGCCAAGACTTAAGAGCATTCGCTTGGTTCATTTATGTTGTGATGGTTTCTGTTTCGATCGTTTCAATGTGCCAACCTTGTTTCCGAGCCGTGACAGCGATTGAGCATGAGACAAGGCTTAACAGGGACTCCAAGGCTTATTTACGGGCTGTTCGCGCGTGTTCTGAACCTGTTTTGCATTACGCCCTTGCATTGCAAGCGTGTTCGATGAATGCCAATGTGCTTTCTTGCTCATCTGAATAGAGTTCCCTCTGCATTTCGACACAGTTTCATAACAGGCTTCAAGTTGCACAGGTTAAACCCCGGTGTAGTTCAAGTCCAGTGTCATTATCTCTTGGCCATCAGAGGAAGGGAGCATGAGTCATGACTGAAGAGCATTTGCTTGGTTCATTTATGTTGTGATGGTTTATGTAATGACTTATGAGCCAAGTCTTAAGAGCATTGCTTGGTTCATTTATGCTCTGATGCTTCACGTAATGACTTATGAGGCAAGACTTAAGAGCATTTGCTTGGTTCATTCATGTTGTGATGGTTTCTGTTTTGATCGTTTCAATGTGCCAACCTTGTTTCCGAGCCGTGACAGCGATTGAGCATGAGACAAGCTTAACAGCGACTCCAAGGCTTATTGACGGGCTGTTCGGGCGTGTTGTCAACCTTCCAAAGTGTCATTCGCCTTCTCACCCTCCGCCATGCTTTCCTCGTTAGTATAGTGGACAGTATCTCCGCCTGTCACGCGGAAGACCGGGGTTCGATTCCCCGACGGGGAGTCTCTTTTGCCTTACGCCCCACTGTTTGAATGCCACGGGGCTTGTTTGCTCAGCCGACTGCGATTCTGTATGCCGTCAGCCATAGTTTCCATGCGACACATATACTCTACTTTTTCACATTTTTATGCTATTACCACACCAGATTAGATCACTCCGCTAAGAGACAGCTCTCCCGCTGCATGTGGCTGTATTCCACAGGGGAGAACAATACATTCTTCACCACAGGCTGCACGTCGTTATAAGTTTTGGGACACTGTGCCATGAACAAAGCAGCCCTTGCAGGTTGATTTAACGTGTTGCCAATTAAACAGTCTGTATGTGCCACTTGCTTTAAATAAACAGCAGGAGATTGAGCACCAGTGACTTGACACCTACAGCCGACAACGCTACAAGCAGGGTTCATACCTGCACGAGAAAACCACGTTGGATTTAGAGTACGAGGCCTTAACGTGATTTAAGGAAACACTAGGCTTTCTACCGGAGCGGACGGACGTGTTTGTCCGTGTTAGACCCTTCTTCAGCCACAACTTTGCAGTCTCGTTTATATTCTCAGGTTTCCGCACGTGGACGCCCTCATCAGTACATTTATTTCACTCAAGTGAATAGAGCCTTTACTAGTTTACATGAACACATTCGGACGACGTACTTTACGTCAAAGCATTTTCCAGGATAGAAAATTTGTTTTGCGCAAGTGTGTTCGATGAATGCCAATGTGCTTTCTTGCTCATCTGAATAGAGTTCCCTCTGCATTACGACGCAGTTTCATAACAGGCTTCAAGTTGCACAGGTGAAACCCCGGTGTAGTTCAAGTCCAGTGTCCTTTCCTCTCTGCAGTCGGGAAGATAGTGCCCACGAGTTAGTTGACACAGACAGTTGACATGCGTTGAGCAGGCATCGAGTTGCGTAGGGGAGACCCCAGTGCATTCCAAGTCCAGTGTCATTTTCTCTTGGCCATCAGAGTAAGGCAGCGTGATCCAAGACGTAAGAGCATTTCCTTGGTTCAGTTATGTTCTGATGGTTTATGTTGTGATGGTTTATGTAATGACTCATGAGCCAAGACTCAAGAGCATTGCTTGGTTCATTTATGTTGTGATGGTTTATGTTGTGATGGTTTATGTAATGACTTATGAGCCAAGACTTAAGAGCATTCGCTTGGTTCATTTATGTTGTGATGGTTTATGCTCTGATGCTTCATGTAATGACTTATGAGGCAAGACTTAAGAGCATTTGCTTGGTTCATTCATGTTGTGATGGTTTCTGTTTTGATCGTTTCAATGTGCCAACCTTGTTTCCGAGCCGTGACAGCGATTGAGCATGAGACAAGGCTTAACAGGGACTCCAAGGCTTATTTACGGGCTGTTCGCGCGTGTTCTGAACCTGTTTTGCATTACGCCCTTGCATTGCGCAAGCGTGTTCGATGAATGCCAATGTGCTTTCTTGCTCATCTGAATAGAGTTCCCTCTGCATTTCGACACAGTTTCATAACAGGCTTCAAGTTGCACAGGTTAAACCCCGGTGTAGTTCAAGTCCAGTGCCATTATCTCTTGGCCATCAGAGGAAGGGAGCATGAGTCATGACTGAAGAGCATTTGCTTGGTTCATTTATGTTGTGATGGTTTATGTTGTGATGGTTTATGTAATGACTTATGAGCCAAGTCTTAAGAGCATTGCTTGGTTCATTTATGTTGTGATGGTTTATGTAATGACTTATGAGGCAAGACTTAAGAGCATTCGCTTGGTTCATTCATGTTGTGATGGTTTATGCTCTGATGCTTCACGTAATGACTTATGAGGCAAGACTTAAGAGCATTTGCTTGGTTCATTCATGTTGTGATGGTTTCTGTTTCGATCGTTTCAATGTGCCAACCTTGTTTCCGAGCCGTGACAGCGATTGAGCATGAGACAAGGCTTAACAGCGACTCCAAGGCTTATTGACGGGCTGTTCGGGCGTGTTGTCAACCTTCCAAAGTGTCATTCACCTTCTCACCCTCCGCCATGCTTTCCTCGTTAGTATAGTGGACGGGATCTCCGCCTGTAACGCGGAAGACCGGGGTTCGATTCCCCGACAGGGAGTCTCTTTTGCCTTACGCCCCACTGTATGAATGCCACGGGGCTTGTTTGCTCAGCCGACTGCGATTCTGTATGCCGTCAGCCATAGTTTCCATGCGACACATATACTCTACTTTTTCACATTTTTATGCTATTACCACACCAGATTAGATCACTCCGCTAAGAGACAGCTCTCCCGCTGCATGTGGCTGTATTCCACAGGGGAGAACAATACATTCTTCACCACAGGCTGCACGTCGTTATAAGTTTTGGGACACTGTGCCATGAACAAAGCAGCCCTTGCAGGTTGATTTAACGTGTTGCCAATTAAACAGTCTGTATGTGCCACTTGCTTTAAATAAACAGCAGGAGATTGAGCACCAGTGACTTGACACCTACAGCCGACAACGCTACAAGCAGGGTTCATACCTGCACGAGAAAACCACGTTGGATTTAGAGTACGAGGCCTTAACGTGATTTAAGGAAACACTAGGCTTTCTACCGGAGCGGACGGACGTGTTTGTCCGTGTTAGACCCTTCTTCAGCCACAACTTTGCAGTCTCGTTTATATTCTCAGGTTTCCGCACGTGGACGCCCTCATCAGTACATTTATTTCACTCAAGTGAATAGAGCCTTTACTAGTTTACATGAACACATTTGGACGACGTACTTTACGTCAAAGCATTTTCCAGGATAGAAAATTTGTTTTGCGCAAGCGTGTTCGATGAATGCCAATGTGCTTTCTTGCTCATCTGAATAGAGTTCCCTCTGCATTTCGACACAGTTTCATAACAGGCTTCAAGTTGCACAGGTTAAACCCCGGTGTAGTTCAAGTCCAGTGCCATTATCTCTTGGCCATCAGAGGAAGGGAGCATGAGTCATGACTGAAGAGCATTTGCTTGGTTCATTTATGTTGTGATGGTTTATGTTGTGATGGTTTATGTAATGACTTATGAGCCAAGTCTTAAGAGCATTGCTTGGTTCATTTATGTTGTGATGGTTTATGTAATGACTTATGAGGCAAGACTTAAGAGCATTCGCTTGGTTCATTCATGTTGTGATGGTTTATGCTCTGATGCTTCACGTAATGACTTATGAGGCAAGACTTAAGAGCATTTGCTTGGTTCATTCATGTTGTGATGGTTTCTGTTTCGATCGTTTCAATGTGCCAACCTTGTTTCCGAGCCGTGACAGCGATTGAGCATGAGACAAGGCTTAACAGCGACTCCAAGGCTTATTGACGGGCTGTTCGGGCGTGTTGTCAACCTTCCAAAGTGTCATTCACCTTCTCACCCTCCGCCATGCTTTCCTCGTTAGTATAGTGGACGGGATCTCCGCCTGTAACGCGGAAGACCGGGGTTCGATTCCCCGACAGGGAGTCTCTTTTGCCTTACGCCCCACTGTATGAATGCCACGGGGCTTGTTTGCTCAGCCGACTGCGATTCTGTATGCCGTCAGCCATAGTTTCCATGCGACACATATACTCTACTTTTTCACATTTTTATGCTATTACCACACCAGATTAGATCACTCCGCTAAGAGACAGCTCTCCCGCTGCATGTGGCTGTATTCCACAGGGGAGAACAATACATTCTTCACCACAGGCTGCACGTCGTTATAAGTTTTGGGACACTGTGCCATGAACAAAGCAGCCCTTGCAGGTTGATTTAACGTGTTGCCAATTAAACAGTCTGTATGTGCCACTTGCTTTAAATAAACAGCAGGAGATTGAGCACCAGTGACTTGACACCTACAGCCGACAACGCTACAAGCAGGGTTCATAACTGCACGAGAAAACCACGTTGGATTTAGAGTACGAGGCCTTAACGTGATTTAAGGAAACACTAGGCTTTCTACCGGAGCGGACGGACGTGTTTGTCCGTGTTAGACCCTTCTTCAGCCACAACTTTGCAGTCTCGTTTATATTCTCAGGTTTCCGCACGTGGACGCCCTCATCAGTACATTTATTTCACTCAAGTGAATAGAGCCTTTACTAGTTTACATGAACACATTTGGACGACGTACTTTATGTCAAAGCATTTTCCAGGATAGAAAATTTGTTTTGCGCAAGCGTGTTCGATGAATGCCAATGTGCTTTCTTGCTCATCTGAATAGAGTTCCCTCTGCATTTCGACACAGTTTCATAACAGGCTTCAAGTTGCACAGGTTAAACCCCGGTGTAGTTCAAGTCCAGTGCCATTATCTCTTGGCCATCAGAGGAAGGGAGCATGAGTCATGACTGAAGAGCATTTGCTTGGTTCATTTATGTTGTGATGGTTTATGTTGTGATGGTTTATGTAATGACTTATGAGCCAAGTCTTAAGAGCATTGCTTGGTTCATTTATGTTGTGATGGTTTATGTAATGACTTATGAGGCAAGACTTAAGAGCATTCGCTTGGTTCATTCATGTTGTGATGGTTTATGCTCTGATGCTTCACGTAATGACTTATGAGGCAAGACTTAAGAGCATTTGCTTGGTTCATTCATGTTGTGATGGTTTCTGTTTCGATCGTTTCAATGTGCCAACCTTGTTTCCGAGCCGTGACAGCGATTGAGCATGAGACAAGGCTTAACAGCGACTCCAAGGCTTATTGACGGGCTGTTCGGGCGTGTTGTCAACCTTCCAAAGTGTCATTCACCTTCTCACCCTCCGCCATGCTTTCCTCGTTAGTATAGTGGACGGGATCTCCGCCTGTCACGCGGAAGACCGGGGTTCGATTCCCCGACGGGGAGTCTCTTTTGCCTTACGCCCCACTGTATGAATGCCACGGGGCTTGTTTGCTCAGCCGACTGCGATTCTGTATGCCGTCAGCCACAGTTTCCATGCGACACATATACTCTACTTTTTCACATTTTTATGCTATTACCACACCAGATTAGATCACTCCGCTAAGAGACAGCTCTCCCGCTGCATGTGGCTGTATTCCACAGGGGAGAACAATACATTCTTCACCACAGGCTGCACGTCGTTATAAGTTTTGGGACACTGTGCCATGAACAAAGCAGGCCTTGCAAGTGGATTTAACGTGTTGCCAATTAAACAGTCTGTATGTGCCACTTGCTTTAAATAAACAGCAGGAGATTGAGCACCAGTGACTTGACACCTACAGCCGACAACGCTACAAGCAGGGTTCATACCTGCACGAGAAAACCCCGTTGGATTTAGAGTACGAGGCCTTAACGTGATTTCAGGAAACACTAGGCTTTCTACCGGAGCGGACGGACGTGTTTGTCCGTGTTAGACCCTTCTTCAGCCACAACTTTGCAGTCTCGTTTATATTCTCAGGTTTCCGCACGTGGACGCCCTCATCAGTACATTTATTTCACTCAAGTGAATAGAGCCTTTACTAGTTTACATGAACACATTCGGACGACGTACTTTACGTCAAAGCATTTTCCAGGATAGAAAATTTGTTTTGCGCAAGCGTGTTCGATGAATGCCAATGTGCTTTCTTGCTCATCTGAATAGAGTTCCCTCTGCATTACGACGCAGTTTCATAACAGGCTTCAAGTTGCACAGGTGAAACCCCGGTGTAGTTCAAGTCCAGTGTCCTTTCCTCTCTGCAGTCGGGAAGATAGTGCCCACGAGTTAGTTGACACAGACAGTTGACATGCGTTGAGCAGGCATCGAGTTGCGTAGGGGAGACCCCAGTGCATTCCAAGTCCAGTGTCATTTTCTCTTGGCCATCAGAGAAAGGCAGCGTGATCCAAGACGTAAGAGCATTTCCTTGGTTCAGTTATGTTCTGATGGTTTATGTTGTGATGGTTTATGTAATGACTCATGAGCCAAGACTCAAGAGCATTGCTTGGTTCATTTATGTTGTGATGGTTTATGTTGTGATGGTTTATGTAATGACTTATGAGCCAAGACTTAAGAGCATTTGCTTGGTTCATTTATGTTGTGATGGTTTCTGTTTCGATCGTTTCAATGTGCCAACCTTGTTTCCGAGCCGTGACAGCGATTGAGCATGAGACAAGGCTTAACAGGGACTCCAAGGCTTATTTACGGGCTGTTCGCGCGTGTTCTGAACCTGTTTTGCATTACGCCCTTGCATTGCAAGCGTGTTCGATGAATGCCAATGTGCTTTCTTGCTCATCTGAATAGAGTTCCCTCTGCATTTCGACACAGTTTCATAACAGGCTTCAAGTTGCACAGGTTAAACCCCGGTGTAGTTCAAGTCCAGTGTCATTATCTCTTGGCCATCAGAGGAAGGGAGCATGAGTCATGACTGAAGAGCATTTGCTTGGTTCATTTATGTTGTGATGGTTTATGTTGTGATGGTTTATGTAATGACTTATGAGCCAAGTCTTAAGAGCATTGCTTGGTTCATTTATGTTGTGATGGTTTATGTAATGACTTATGAGGCAAGACTTAAGAGCATTCGCTTGGTTCATTTATGTTGTGATGGTTTATGCTCTGATGCTTCACGTAATGACTTATGAGGCAAGACTTAAGAGCATTTGCTTGGTTCATTCATGTTGTGATGGTTTCTGTTTTGATCGTTTCAATGTGCCAACCTTGTTTCCGAGCCGTGACAGCGATTGAGCATGAGACAAGGCTTAACAGGGACTCCAAGGCTTATTTACGGGCTGTTCGCGCGTGTTCTGAACCTGTTTAGCATTACGCCCTTGCATTGCGCAAGCGTGTTCGATGAATGCCAATGTGCTTTCTTGCTCATCTGAATAGAGTTCCCTCTGCATTTCGACACAGTTTCATAACAGGCTTCAAGTTGCACAGGTTAAACCCCGGTGTAGTTCAAGTCCAGTGTCATTATCTCTTGGCCATCAGAGGAAGGGAGCATGAGTCATGACTGAAGAGCATTTGCTTGGTTCATTTATGTTGTGATGGTTTATGTAATGACTTATGAGCCAAGTCTTAAGAGCATTGCTTGGTTCATTTATGCTCTGATGCTTCACGTAATGACTTATGAGGCAAGACTTAAGAGCATTTGCTTGGTTCATTCATGTTGTGATGGTTTCTGTTTCGATCGTTTCAATGTGCCAACCTTGTTTCTGAGCCGTGACAGCGATTGAGCATGAGACAAGGCTTAACAGCGACTCCAAGGCTTATTGACGGGCTGTTCGGGCGTGTTGTCAACCTTCCAAAGTGTCATTCGCCTTCTCACCCTCCGCCATGCTTTCCTCGTTAGTATAGTGGACAGTATCTCCGCCTGTCATGCGGAAGACCGGGGTTCGATTCCCCGACGGGGAGTCTCTTTTGCCTTACGCCCCACTGTATGAATGCCACCGGGCTTGTTTGCTCAGCCGACTGCGATTCTGTATGCCGTCAGCCATAGTTTCCATGCGACACATATACTCTACTTTTTCACATTTTTATGCTATTACCACACCAGATTAGATCACTCCGCTAAGAGACAGCTCTCCCGCTGCATGTGGCTGTATTCCACAGGGGAGAACAATACATTCTTCACCACAGGCTGCACGTCGTTATAAGTTTTGGGACACTGTGCCATGAACAAAGCAGCCCTTGCAGGTTGATTTAACGTGTTGCCAATTAAACAGTCTGTATGTGCCACTTGCTTTAAATAAACAGCAGGAGATTGAGCACCAGTGACTTGACACCTACAGCCGACAACGCTACAAGCAGGGTTCATACCTGCACGAGAAAACCCCGTTGGATTTAGAGTACGAGGCCTTAACGTGATTTAAGGAAACACTAGGCTTTCTACCGGAGTGGACGGACGTGTTTGTCCGTGTTAGACCCTTCTTCAGCCACAACTTTGCAGTCTCGTTTATATTCTCAGGTTTCCGCACGTGGACGCCCTCATCAGTACATTTATTTCACTCAAGTGAATAGAGCCTTTACTAGTTTACATGAACACATTCGGACGACGTACTTTACGTCAAAGCATTTTCCAGGATAGAAAATTTGTTTTGCGCAAGCGTGTTCGATGAATGCCAATGTGCTTTCTTGCTCATCTGAATAGAGTTCCCTCTGCATTACGACGCAGTTTCATAACAGGCTTCAAGTTGCACAGGTGAAACCCCGGTGTAGTTCAAGTCCAGTGTCCTTTCCTCTCTGCAGTCGGGAAGATAGTGCCCACGAGTTAGTTGACACAGACAGTTGACATGCGTTGAGCAGGCATCGAGTTGCGTAGGGGAGACCCCAGTGCATTCCAAGTCCAGTGTCATTTTCTCTTGGCCATCAGAGTAAGGCAGCGTGATCCAAGACGTAAGAGCATTTCCTTGGTTCAGTTATGTTCTGATGGTTTATGTTGTGATGGTTTATGTAATGACTCATGAGCCAAGACTCAAGATCATTGCTTGGTTCATTTATGTTGTGATGGTTTATGTTGTGATGGTTTATGTAATGACTTATGAGCCAAGACTTAAGAGCATTCGCTTGGTTCATTTATGTTGTGATGGTTTATGCTCTGATGCTTCATGTAATGACTTATGAGGCAAGACTTAAGAGCATTTGCTTGGTTCATTCATGTTGTGATGGTTTCTGTTTTGATCGTTTCAATGTGCCAACCTTGTTTCCGAGCCGTGACAGCGATTGAGCATGAGACAAGGCTTAACAGGGACTCCAAGGCTTATTTACGGGCTGTTCGCGCGTGTTCTGAACCTGTTTTGCATTACGCCCTTGCATTGCGCAAGCGTGTTCGATGAATGCCAATGTGCTTTCTTGCTCATCTGAATAGAGTTCCCTCTGCATTTCGACACAGTTTCATAACAGGCTTCAAGTTGCACAGGTTAAACCCCGGTGTAGTTCAAGTCCAGTGCCATTATCTCTTGGCCATCAGAGGAAGGGAGCATGAGTCATGACTGAAGAGCATTTGCTTGGTTCATTTATGTTGTGATGGTTTATGTTGTGATGGTTTATGTAATGACTTATGAGCCAAGTCTTAAGAGCATTGCTTGGTTCATTTATGTTGTGATGGTTTATGTAATGACTTATGAGGCAAGACTTAAGAGCATTCGCTTGGTTCATTCATGTTGTGATGGTTTATGCTCTGATGCTTCACGTAATGACTTATGAGGCAAGACTTAAGAGCATTTGCTTGGTTCATTCATGTTGTGATGGTTTCTGTTTCGATCGTTTCAATGTGCCAACCTTGTTTCCGAGCCGTGACAGCGATTGAGCATGAGACAAGGCTTAACAGCGACTCCAAGGCTTATTGACGGGCTGTTCGGGCGTGTTGTCAACCTTCCAAAGTGTCATTCACCTTCTCACCCTCCACCAAGCTTTCCTCGTTAGTATAGTGGACGGGATCTCCGCCTGTCACGCGGAAGACCGGGGTTCGATTCCCCGACGGGGAGTCTCTTTTGCCTTACGCCCCACTGTATGAATGCCACGGGGCTTGTTTGCTCAGCCGACTGCGATTCTGTATGCCGTCAGCCACAGTTTCCATGCGACACATATACTCTACTTTTTCACATTTTTATGCTATTACCACACCAGATTAGATCACTCCGCTAAGAGACAGCTCTCCCGCTGCATGTGGCTGTATTCCACAGGGGAGAACAATACATTCTTCACCACAGGCTGCACGTCGTTATAAGTTTTGGGACACTGTGCCATGAACAAAGCAGGCCTTGCAAGTGGATTTAACGTGTTGCCAATTAAACAGTCTGTATGTGCCACTTGCTTTAAATAAACAGCAGGAGATTGAGCACCAGTGACTTGACACCTACAGCCGACAACGCTACAAGCAGGGTTCATACCTGCACGAGAAAACCCCGTTGGATTTAGAGTACGAGGCCTTAACGTGATTTCAGGAAACACTAGGCTTTCTACCGGAGCGGACGGACGTGTTTGTCCGTGTTAGACCCTTCTTCAGCCACAACTTTGCAGTCTCGTTTATATTCTCAGGTTTCCGCACGTGGACGCCCTCATCAGTACATTTATTTCACTCAAGTGAATAGAGCCTTTACTAGTTTACATGAACACATTCGGACGACGTACTTTACGTCAAAGCATTTTCCAGGATAGAAAATTTGTTTTGCGCAAGCGTGTTCGATGAATGCCAATGTGCTTTCTTGCTCATCTGAAAAGAGTTCCCTCTGCATTACGACGCAGTTTCATAACAGGCTTCAAGTTGCACAGGTGAAACCCCGGTGTAGTTCAAGTCCAGTGTCCTTTCCTCTCTGCAGTCGGGAAGATAGTGCCCACGAGTTAGTTGACACAGACAGTTGACATGCGTTGAGCAGGCATCGAGTTGCGTAGGGGAGACCCCAGTGCATTCCAAGTCCAGTGTCATTTTCTCTTGGCCATCAGAGAAAGGCAGCGTGATCCAAGACGTAAGAGCATTTCCTTGGTTCAGTTATGTTCTCATGGTTTATGTTGTGATGGTTTATGTAATGACTCATGAGCCAAGACTCAAGAGCATTGCTTGGTTCATTTATGTTGTGATGGTTTATGTTGTGATGGTTTATGTAATGACTTATGAGCCAAGACTTAAGAGCATTTGCTTGGTTCATTTATGTTGTGATGGTTTCTGTTTCGATCGTTTCAATGTGCCAACCTTGTTTCCGAGCCGTGACAGCGATTGAGCATGAGACAAGGCTTAACAGGGACTCCAAGGCTTATTTACGGGCTGTTCGCGCGTGTTCTGAACCTGTTTTGCATTACGCCCTTGCATTGCAAGCGTGTTCGATGAATGCCAATGTGCTTTCTTGCTCATCTGAATAGAGTTCCCTCTGCATTTCGACACAGTTTCATAACAGGCTTCAAGTTGCACAGGTTAAACCCCGGTGTAGTTCAAGTCCAGTGTCATTATCTCTTGGCCATCAGAGGAAGGGAGCATGAGTCATGACTGAAGAGCATTTGCTTGGTTCATTTATGTTGTGATGGTTTATGTTGTGATGGTTTATGTAATGACTTATGAGCCAAGTCTTAAGAGCATTGCTTGGTTCATTTATGTTGTGATGGTTTATGTAATGACTTATGAGGCAAGACTTAAGAGCATTCGCTTGGTTCATTTATGTTGTGATGGTTTATGCTCTGATGCTTCACGTAATGACTTATGAGGCAAGACTTAAGAGCATTTGCTTGGTTCATTCATGTTGTGATGGTTTCTGTTTTGATCGTTTCAATGTGCCAACCTTGTTTCCGAGCCGTGACAGCGATTGAGCATGAGACAAGGCTTAACAGGGACTCCAAGGCTTATTTACGGGCTGTTCGCGCGTGTTCTGAACCTGTTTAGCATTACGCCCTTGCATTGCGCAAGCGTGTTCGATGAATGCCAATGTGCTTTCTTGCTCATCTGAATAGAGTTCCCTCTGCATTTCGACACAGTTTCATAACAGGCTTCAAGTTGCACAGGTTAAACCCCGGTGTAGTTCAAGTCCAGTGTCATTATCTCTTGGCCATCAGAGGAAGGGAGCATGAGTCATGACTGAAGAGCATTTGCTTGGTTCATTTATGTTGTGATGGTTTATGTAATGACTTATGAGCCAAGTCTTAAGAGCATTGCTTGGTTCATTTATGCTCTGATGCTTCACGTAATGACTTATGAGGCAAGACTTAAGAGCATTTGCTTGGTTCATTCATGTTGTGATGGTTTCTGTTTCGATCGTTTCAATGTGCCAACCTTGTTTCTGAGCCGTGACAGCGATTGAGCATGAGACAAGGCTTAACAGCGACTCCAAGGCTTATTGACGGGCTGTTCGGGCGTGTTGTCAACCTTCCAAAGTGTCATTCGCCTTCTCACCCTCCGCCATGCTTTCCTCGTTAGTATAGTGGACAGTATCTCCGCCTGTCACGCGGAAGACTGGGGTTCGATTCCCCGACGGGGAGTCTCTTTTGCCTTACGCCCCACTGTATGAATGCCACCGGGCTTGTTTGCTCAGCCGACTGCGATTCTGTATGCCGTCAGCCATAGTTTCCATGCGACACATATACTCTACTTTTTCACATTTTTATGCTATTACCACACCAGATTAGATCACTCCGCTAAGAGACAGCTCTCCCGCTGCATGTGGCTGTATTCCACAGGGGAGAACAATACATTCTTCACCACAGGCTGCACGTCGTTATAAGTTTTGGGACACTGTGCCATGAACAAAGCAGCCCTTGCAGGTTGATTTAACGTGTTGCCAATTAAACAGTCTGTATGTGCCACTTGCTTTAAATAAACAGCAGGAGATTGAGCACCAGTGACTTGACACCTACAGCCGACAACGCTACAAGCAGGGTTCATACCTGCACGAGAAAACCCCGTTGGATTTAGAGTACGAGGCCTTAACGTGATTTAAGGAAACACTAGGCTTTCTACCGGAGTGGACGGACGTGTTTGTCCGTGTTAGACCCTTCTTCAGCCACAACTTTGCAGTCTCGTTTATATTCTCAGGTTTCCGCACGTGGACGCCCTCATCAGTACATTTATTTCACTCAAGTGAATAGAGCCTTTACTAGTTTACATGAACACATTCGGACGACGTACTTTACGTCAAAGCATTTTCCAGGATAGAAAATTTGTTTTGCGCAAGCGTGTTCGATGAATGCCAATGTGCTTTCTTGCTCATCTGAATAGAGTTCCCTCTGCATTACGACGCAGTTTCATAACAGGCTTCAAGTTGCACAGGTGAAACCCCGGTGTAGTTCAAGTCCAGTGTCCTTTCCTCTCTGCAGTCGGGAAGATAGTGCCCACGAGTTAGTTGACACAGACAGTTGACATGCGTTGAGCAGGCATCGAGTTGCGTAGGGGAGACCCCAGTGCATTCCAAGTCCAGTGTCATTTTCTCTTGGCCATCAGAGTAAGGCAGCGTGATCCAAGACGTAAGAGCATTTCCTTGGTTCAGTTATGTTCTGATGGTTTATGTTGTGATGGTTTATGTAATGACTCATGAGCCAAGACTCAAGATCATTGCTTGGTTCATTTATGTTGTGATGGTTTATGTTGTGATGGTTTATGTAATGACTTATGAGCCAAGACTTAAGAGCATTCGCTTGGTTCATTTATGTTGTGATGGTTTATGCTCTGATGCTTCATGTAATGACTTATGAGGCAAGACTTAAGAGCATTTGCTTGGTTCATTCATGTTGTGATGGTTTCTGTTTTGATCGTTTCAATGTGCCAACCTTGTTTCCGAGCCGTGACAGCGATTGAGCATGAGACAAGGCTTAACAGGGACTCCAAGGCTTATTTACGGGCTGTTCGCGCGTGTTCTGAACCTGTTTTGCATTACGCCCTTGCATTGCGCAAGCGTGTTCGATGAATGCCAATGTGCTTTCTTGCTCATCTGAATAGAGTTCCCTCTGCATTTCGACACAGTTTCATAACAGGCTTCAAGTTGCACAGGTTAAACCCCGGTGTAGTTCAAGTCCAGTGCCATTATCTCTTGGCCATCAGAGGAAGGGAGCATGAGTCATGACTGAAGAGCATTTGCTTGGTTCATTTATGTTGTGATGGTTTATGTTGTGATGGTTTATGTAATGACTTATGAGCCAAGTCTTAAGAGCATTGCTTGGTTCATTTATGTTGTGATGGTTTATGTAATGACTTATGAGGCAAGACTTAAGAGCATTCGCTTGGTTCATTCATGTTGTGATGGTTTATGCTCTGATGCTTCACGTAATGACTTATGAGGCAAGACTTAAGAGCATTTGCTTGGTTCATTCATGTTGTGATGGTTTCTGTTTCGATCGTTTCAATGTGCCAACCTTGTTTCCGAGCCGTGACAGCGATTGAGCATGAGACAAGGCTTAACAGCGACTCCAAGGCTTATTGACGGGCTGTTCGGGCGTGTTGTCAACCTTCCAAAGTGTCATTAACCTTCTCACCCTCCGCCATGCTTTCCTCGTTAGTATAGTGGACGGGATCTCCGCCTGTAACGCGGAAGACCGGGGTTCGATTCCCCGACAGGGAGTCTCTTTTGCCTTACGCCCCACTGTATGAATGCCACGGGGCTTGTTTGCTCAGCCGACTGCGATTCTGTATGCCGTCAGCCATAGTTTCCATGCGACACATATACTCTACTTTTTCACATTTTTATGCTATTACCACACCAGATTAGATCACTCCGCTAAGAGACAGCTCTCCCGCTGCATGTGGCTGTATTCCACAGGGGAGAACAATACATTCTTCACCACAGGCTGCACGTCGTTATAAGTTTTGGGACACTGTGCCATGAACAAAGCAGCCCTTGCAGGTTGATTTAACGTGTTGCCAATTAAACAGTCTGTATGTGCCACTTTGCTTTAAATAAACAGCAGGAGATTGAGTACCAGTGACTTGACACCTACAGCCGACAACGCTACAAGCAGGGTTCATACCTGCACGAGAAAACCACGTTGGATTTAGAGTACGAGGCCTTAACGTGATTTAAGGAAACACTAGGCTTTCTACCGGAGCGGACGGACGTGTTTGTCCGTGTTAGACCCTTCTTCAGCCACAACTTTGCAGTCTCGTTTATATTCTCAGGTTTCCGCACGTGGACGCCCTCATCAGTACATTTATTTCACTCAAGTGAATAGAGCCTTTACTAGTTTACATGAACACATTCGGACGACGTACTTTACGTCAAAGCATTTTCCAGGATAGAAAATTTGTTTTGCGCAAGCGTGTTCGATGAATGCCAATGTGCTTTCTTGCTCATCTGAATAGAGTTCCCTCTGCATTACGACGCAGTTTCATAACAGGCTTCAAGTTGCACAGGTGAAACCCCGGTGTAGTTCAAGTCCAGTGTCCTTTCCTCTCTGCAGTCGGGAAGATAGTGCCCACGAGTTAGTTGACACAGACAGTTGACATGCGTTGAGCAGGCATCGAGTTGCGTAGGGGAGACCCCAGTGCATTCCAAGTCCAGTGTCATTTTCTCTTGGCCATCAGAGTAAGGCAGCGTGATCCAAGACGTAAGAGCATTTCCTTGGTTCAGTTATGTTCTGATGGTTTATGTTGTGATGGTTTATGTAATGACTCATGAGCCAAGACTCAAGAGCATTGCTTGGTTCATTTATGTTGTGATGGTTTATGTTGTGATGGTTTATGTAATGACTTATGAGCCAAGACTTAAGAGCATTCGCTTGGTTCATTTATGTTGTGATGGTTTATGCTCTGATGCTTCATGTAATGACTTATGAGGCAAGACTTAAGAGCATATTACATTAATTTACATTAATTTCTTCTAATCTCTATACTTTAAAATTATTTACCTTACGTTATACAAATATAACTGACACCACGTTAAATAAAACAATCGTAACGTTGCGCTGTCGCAAATTTGATCTGTATTCTATTTTGTTTTTTTGTTTTTACAAAACATCCGCGACTAGCTTGTAGCCTGTAGCCCGCTAGCATCACCTACCGCTAGCCTTGTTTACGTTTCACATTTCTCACTTACCGCTGTTCTGTTTTTTAAAAAAACAAATAAACAAATATGTCTGCTGTCTCTCCGGTTTTGAGTGCAGATGAGGACTCGCTTGAGCTTCACATGGTGCGGCTGGAACTGGAGGATGTGGAGAAGCAGATCCGCGGCCTACTCGACAAGCAGGCCCAGCTGCTGGAGCGACAAACTGCGCTGGAAACATCTTGTGCCTCTGCTCACATATCCAAGGTAAGCACACAGCGTGGTATTTCCACTCCCAGCCCCTCTACGCCGTGTGTTTCTCTGTGCAGGGACCGTGCACCTAGGACTTTCCCAGCCGTGGTCTCCGTAACGCCAGCGCCAACACACCTCGGGCCTTGGGTAAACCAGCGGCGAAAGGCGCGGGCTGGACCTTCTCCACCTCCAGTGTTCGAGATTCCAACCAGGAACCGCTTCGCCCCTCTCCGCCAGACCAGACCCAACACTGTGATCATCGGGGACTCCATTGTGCGGAACGTCCGTGTAGCCTCATCTAAAGGTAAGGTGCGCACACACTGTTTTTCTGGTGCTTGTGTCCTTGATGTCGCTGCGCAGGTATCCGGGATCCTGAAGAAAGACGAGCGCATTGGAGCGGTTGTGCTGCACGCGGGGACGAACGACACCAGGCTGCGGCAGACGGAGGTGCTGAAGAGGGACTTCTCCAGCCTGATCGAGACGGTACGAGGCAGATCACCTACCGCGAAGATCATCGTCTCTGGACCTCTTCCCACATACAGACGTGGAGCAGAAAAGTTCAGTAGACTTCTAGCATTAAATGATTGGTTAGTCTCTTGGTGTAATGAGCAGAATCTGGTGTTTGTCAATAACTGGAATCTGTTCTGGGAGCGTCCTAGGTTGTTTCGTCCTGATGGCCTGCACCCCAGCAGCCTTGGAGCGGAACTGCTTTCAGACAACATTTCCAAGGCGCTACACTCCAAGTGACTGCCTATCGTAAGTACATCTTCCAATAATAACATTCAGTATAATCAATGTTCAACTAAAAATTCGGAAAAGGTAATACATACTATAGAGACTGTGTCTGTTCCCCGAGCTATTCAAATATATAGAAAATCTCGGAAACTCGATCTTCGTAACCTAATTAACATAAAATTAAATCATATTGAATGCACAGCCAGCACTTTTGATCTGAGGCTAGGACTATTAAACATTAGATCTCTTGCGTCTAAGGCTCTTATTGTTAACGACATCATTACTGATCAGGAATGTAATTTAATGTGTTTAACGGAAACTTGGATTAAACCAAATGAGTACATAGCCTTAAATGAAGCCAGTCCTCCTGGATACAGTTATGTACATCAGCCTCGTTCAGCTGGTAGAGGAGGAGGTGTTGGACTCATCCATAGTCAAAATCTAGTCGTCACACAAAAACCTAAGCATAAATTTAATTCTTTTGAAATTCTTTATACCAGTATAAGTTATGTAGCCACAAAAAATAAGTCAATTCCTCTAATTATTATTTACAGACCCCCAGGGCCATATACTGAATTTCTTAGTGAATTTGCAGACTTTGTCTCAAACCTGGTTGTGTCTGTAGATAAAGCATTAATCGTCGGAGACTTTAATATTCATTTTGATAACCTGGAAGACCCTCTAAGAATAGCGGTTGTGTCCATCTTAGATTCAGTAGGGATTAATCAGAATGTAATCGGGCCTACTCATAATGGTGGTCACACTCTTGACCTCATACTAACATACGGACTAAGTATAGAAAATATTATCATTTTTCCGCAGTCTGAAGTTGTCTCAGACCATTATCTTATCTCGTTCATAATACGTATTGATCATAATATTTCCACCTCGTCTCGCTACCGTGTAAAACGTACCTACACTTCAGCTACTGCACCAAGCTTCATAAATAACCTCGCAGAAACATCAATTAGATTTGGATCACCGTCAGATCACACAGAACTCGATCAGGCGACTGAAAGCTTGGAGTCAACACTCCGCTACACGCTAGATAGAGTGGCTCCACTCAAAAGGAAAATAATTAGAGGAAAAAAATTAGCACCCTGGTATACCGATCAAACGCGAACCTTAAAACAGACAACTCGGCAATTAGAACGTAAATGGCGTCAAACCAAACTGGTGATATTTCAAATAGCATGGAAGGAGAGCCTACTGAAATATAGGAAATCTCTTGGCGATGCTAGAAAAATCTATTTCTCCACCTTAATAGGAGACAACAAAAACAATTCTAGATTCCTTTTCAACACAGTAGCAAAATTAACTAGGAATAAAACCACTACAGAGAGAAACACTCAATCATTACATAGCAGTGAAGATTTCATGAAATTTTTCAATGATAAGGTTGAAAATATTAGACGTGAAATACAGGCCATTAAATTAAAACTGGACAGTACTGTAACAAACCCATTACATGACAGTGTAGCAATATCAGATCAATGTTTAGAGTGTTTTGCTCCGCTTAGAGAGACCGAACTAGCTACATTAATCTCTTCAGCAAATTCATCAACTTGCATACTAGATCCCGTACCTACATGTTTGTTTAAACAGATTGGTCCAGTAGTAATTGAGCCACTTCTAAATATAATCAATTCTTCCCTAAGCAGTGGCTATGTACCTAAATCACTTAAATTAGCAGTTATTAAACCCTTGATTAAAAAACCTGATCTTGACCCGTCTCAATTGTCCAGCTATAGACCAATATCAAATCTCCCCTTCATCTCTAAGATTTTAGAAAAGGTTGTAGCAAAGCAGTTATGCTCGTACCTAGACAGGAATAACATTCATGAAATGTATCAGTCAGGATTTAGACCTCATCATAGCACAGAGACAGCGTTAGTTAAAGTAGTAAATGACCTTCTACTGACTTACGATCAGGGTTGTGTCTCGCTGCTTGTGTTACTCGACCTTACTGCAGCTTTTGATACTATAGATCACACTATTCTCCTTGATAGATTAGAAAATGTTGTTGGTATTAAGGGAACAGTCCTCTCCTGGCTCAGGTCTTATCTGACCGATCGTTATCAGTTCGTAGATGTAAATGGTGAATTCTCCATGCGTACTGAGGTTACTTTTGGAGTTCCACAGGGTTCTGTTTTAGGCCCACTGCTCTTTACTTTATATATGCTACCCCTAGGTCAAATTATTCGTAAACATGGAATTAGCTTCCACTGTTATGCTGATGATACACAGTTGTATGTTTCAGCGAAGCCAGAGGACAGACATAAGCTTAGTAAAGTTGAGGATTGTGTAAAGGACATTAGACATTGGATGTTAATTAACTTCCTTCTGCTTAATTCTGATAAAACAGAAATACTTTTATTAGGCCCACGTGTAGCTAGAAGTATCCTTTCTGATCACATGGTTACTCTGGATGGTCTTTCTGTTTCATCATGTGCAGCAGTTAAAGACCTTGGAGTGATTATTGACTCCAGCCTATCATTTGATGCTCATGTAGATAATATTACTAGGATAGCCTTCTTTCATCTCAGAAATATTTCTAAAATAAGAAACATATTGTCACTACATGATGCGGAAATACTAGTTCATGCATTCGTCACCTCTAGATTAGATTACTGTAATGCCATACTGTCTGGATGTTCCAGTAGGAATATAAATAAGCTCCAATTAGTCCAGAATGCAGCTGCTAGAGTCCTAACTAGAACTAGAAGATACGACCATATCACACCGATATTATCCACACTGCATTGGCTCCCAGTAAAATCTCGCATTAATTATAAAATACTCTTATTAACCTATAAAGCACTAAACGGTCTCGCGCCACAATATCTAAGCGACCTTTTGGTTTTATATGATCCGCCACGCCTACTTAGATCAAAAGATGCAGGCTATCTGACGGTACCTCGAATAGTGAAGGCTACAGCAGGGGGAAGAGCTTTCTCTTATAGGGCCCCACAGTTATGGAACAGTCTTCCTATTAGTGTTCGGGACTCAGACACAGTCTCAGTGTTTAAGTCTAAGCTTAAAACGTATTTGTTTACTCAAGCCTACCCTGACTAGATTCTGTTCTACTTTCTCCCTCTCTCCTTTCGCCGAGCCCCACACGAATTTATGGAGATACTAGAGATCCAGATCCTTTCTGCCTCTGGATGGAGCTCAAATCTTCTTTAATTCCAGACTGCTGGGACTACGGCTGCTCTTAACACCATACAGACTTCATATAAATCCATAATGAACTTTTTCACAATATCTGTTGTTACCCAGATGAGGATGGGTTCCCTTCTGAGTCGGGTTCCTCTCAAGGTTTCTTCCTCTTAAAACATCTTAGGGAGTTTTTCCTTGCCACCGTCGCCACTCAGTGGCTTGCTCAGTTGGGATAAATTCACACCTTTAATATCTGTATACCGTGTTGATATTTCTGTAAAGCTGCTTTGAGACAATGTCTATTGTAAAAAGCGCTATACAAATAAAATTGAATTGAATTGAATTGAATTGAAGAGCATTTGCTTGGTTCATTTATGTTGTGATGGTTTATGTTGTGATGGTTTATGTAATGACTTATGAGCCAAGTCTTAAGAGCATTGCTTGGTTCATTTATGTTGTGATGGTTTATGTAATGACTTATGAGGCAAGACCTAAGAGCATTCGCTTGGTTCATTCATGTTGTGATGGTTTATGCTCTGATGCTTCACGTAATGACTTATGAGGCAAGACTTAAGAGCATTTGCTTGGTTCATTCATGTTGTGATGGTTTCTGTTTCGATCGTTTCAATGTGCCAACCTTGTTTCCGAGCCGTGACAGCGATTGAGCATGAGACAAGGCTTAACAGCGACTCCAAGGCTTATTTACGGGCTGTTCGGGCGTGTTGTCAACCTTCCAAAGTGTCATTCGCCTTCTCACCCGCCGCCACGCTTTCCTCGTTAGTATAGTGGACAGTATCTCCGCCTGTCACGCGGAAGACCGGGGTTCGATTCCCCGACGGGGAGTCTCTTTTGCCTTACGCTCCACTGTATGAATGCCACGGGGCTTGTTTGCTCAGCCGACTGCGATTCTGTATGCCGTCAGCCACAGTTTCCATGCGACACATATACTCTACTTTTTCACATTTTTATGCTATTACCACACCAGATTAGATCACTCCGCTAAGAGACAGCTCTCCCGCTGCATGTGGCTGTATTCCACAGGGGAGAACAATACATTCTTCACCACAGGCTGCACGTCGTTATAAGTTTTGGGACACTGTGCCATGAACAAAGCAGCCCTTGCAGGTTGATTTAACGTGTTGCCAATTAAACAGTCTGTATGTGCCACTTGCTTTAAATAAACAGCAGGAGATTGAGCACCAGTGACTTGACACCTACAGCCGACAACGCTACAAGCAGGGTTCATACCTGCACGAGAAAACCCCGTTGGATTTAGAGTACGAGGCCTTAACGTGATTTAAGGAAACACTAGGCTTTCTACCGGAGCGGACGGACGTGTTTGTCCGTGTTAGACCCTTCTTCAGCCACAACTTTGCAGTCTCGTTTATATTCTCAGGTTTCCGCACGTGGACGCCCTCATCAGTACATTTATTTCACTCAAGTGAATAGAGCCTTTACTAGTTTACATGAACACATTCGGACGACGTACTTTACGTCAAAGCATTTTCCAGGATAGAAAATTTGTTTTGCGCAAGCGTGTTCGATGAATGCCAATGTGCTTTCTTGCTCATCTGAATAGAGTTCCCTCTGCATTACGACGCAGTTTCATAACAGGCTTCAAGTTGCACAGGTGAAACCCCGGTGTAGTTCAAGTCCAGTGTCCTTTCCTCTCTGCAGTCGGGAAGATAGTGCCCACGAGTTAGTTGACACAGACAGTTGACATGCGTTGAGCAGGCATCGAGTTGCGCAGGGGAGACCCCAGTGCATTCCAAGTCCAGTGTCATTTTCTCTTGGCCATCAGAGTAAGGCAGCGTGATCCAAGACGTAAGAGCATTTCCTTGGTTCAGTTATGTTCTGATGGTTTATGTTGTGATGGTTTATGTAATGACTCATGAGCCAAGACTCAAGAGCATTGCTTGGTTCATTTATGTTGTGATGGTTTATGTTGTGATGGTTTATGTAATGACTTATGAGCCAAGACTTAAGAGCATTCGCTTGGTTCATTTATGTTGTGATGGTTTATGCTCTGATGCTTCATGTAATGACTTATGAGGCAAGACTTAAGAGCATTTGCTTGGTTCATTCATGTTGTGATGGTTTCTGTTTTGATCGTTTCAATGTGCCAACCTTGTTTCCGAGCCGTGACAGCGATTGAGCATGAGACAAGGCTTAACAGGGACTCCAAGGCTTATTTACGGGCTGTTCGCGCGTGTTCTGAACCTGTTTTGCATTACGCCCTTGCATTGCGCAAGCGTGTTCGATGAATGCCAATGTGCTTTCTTGCTCATCTGAATAGAGTTCCCTCTGCATTTCGACACAGTTTCATAACAGGCTTCAAGTTGCACAGGTTAAACCCCGGTGTAGTTCAAGTCCAGTGTCATTATCTCTTGGCCATCAGAGGAAGGGAGCATGAGTCATGACTGAAGAGCATTTGCTTGGTTCATTTATGTTGTGATGGTTTATGTTGTGATGGTTTATGTAATGACTTATGAGCCAAGTCTTAAGAGCATTGCTTGGTTCATTTATGTTGTGATGGTTTATGTAATGACTTATGAGGCAAGACTTAAGAGCATTCGCTTGGTTCATTTATGTTGTGATGGTTTATGCTCTGATGCTTCACGTAATGACTTATGAGGCAAGACTTAAGAGCATTTGCTTGGTTCATTCATGTTGTGATGGTTTCTGTTTCGATCGTTTCAATGTGCCAACCTTGTTTCCGAGCCGTGACAGCGGTTGAGCATGAGACAAGGCTTAACAGGGACTCCAAGGCTTATTTACGGGCTGTTCGGGCGTGTTGTCAACCTTCCAAAGTGTCGTTCGCCTTCTCACCCGCCGCCACGCTTTCCTCGTTAGTATAGTGGACAGTATCTCCGCCTGTCACGCGGAAGACCGGGGTTCGATTCCCCGACGGGGAGTCTCTTTTGCCTTACGCCCCACTGTATGAATGCCACGGGGCTTGTTTGCTCAGCCGACTGCGATTCTGTATGCCGTCAGCCACAGTTTCCATGCGACACATATACTCTACTTTTTCACATTTTTATGCTATTACCACACCAGATTAGATCACTCCGCTAAGAGACAGCTCTCCCGCTGCATGTGGCTGTATTCCACAGGGGAGAACAATACATTCTTCACCACAGGCTGCACGTCGTTATAAGTTTTGGGACACTGTGCCATGAACAAAGCAGCCCTTGCAGGTTGATTTAACGTGTTGCCAATTAAACAGTCTGTATGTGCCACTTGCTTTAAATAAACAGCAGGAGATTGAGCACCAGTGACTTGACACCTACAGCCGACAACGCTACAAGCAGGGTTCATACCTGCACGAGAAAACCACGTTGGATTTAGAGTACGAGGCCTTAACGTGATTTAAGGAAACACTAGGCTTTCTACCGGAGCGGACGGACGTGTTTGTCCGTGTTAGACCCTTCTTCAGCCACAACTTTGCAGTCTCGTTTATATTCTCAGGTTTCCGCACGTGGACGCCCTCATCAGTACATTTATTTCACTCAAGTGAATAGAGCCTTTACTAGTTTACATGAACACATTCGGACGACGTACTTTTTACGTCAAAGCATTTTCCAGGATAGAAAATTTGTTTTGCGCAAGCGTGTTCGATGAATGCCAATGTGCTTTCTTGCTCATCTGAATAGAGTTCCCTCTGCATTACGACGCAGTTTCATAACAGGCTTCAAGTTGCACAGGTGAAACCCCGGTGTAGTTCAAGTCCAGTGTCCTTTCCTCTCTGCAGTCGGGAAGATAGTGCCCACGAGTTAGTTGACACAGACAGTTGACATGCGTTGAGCAGGCATCGAGTTGCGTAGGGGAGACCCCAGTGCATTCCAAGTCCAGTGTCATTTTCTCTTGGCCATCAGAGTAAGGCAGCGTGATCCAAGACGTAAGAGCATTTCCTTGGTTCAGTTATGTTCTGATGGTTTATGTTGTGATGGTTTATGTAATGACTCATGAGCCAAGACTCAAGAGCATTGCTTGGATCATTTATGTTGTGATGGTTTATGTTGTGATGGTTTATGTAATGACTTATGAGCCAAGACTTAAGAGCATTCGCTTGGTTCATTTATGTTGTGATGGTTTATGCTCTGATGCTTCATGTAATGACTTATGAGGCAAGACTTAAGAGCATTTGCTTGGTTCATTCATGTTGTGATGGTTTCTGTTTTGATCGTTTCAATGTGCCAACCTTGTTTCCGAGCCGTGACAGCGATTGAGCATGAGACAAGGCTTAACAGGGACTCCAAGGCTTATTTACGGGCTGTTCGCGCGTGTTCTGAACCTGTTTTGCATTACGCCCTTGCATTGCGCAAGCGTGTTCGATGAATGCCAATGTGCTTTCTTGCTCATCTGAATAGAGTTCCCTCTGCATTTCGACACAGTTTCATAACAGGCTTCAAGTTGCACAGGTTAAACCCCGGTGTAGTTCAAGTCCAGTGTCATTATCTCTTGGCCATCAGAGGAAGGGAGCATGAGTCATGACTGAAGAGCATTTGCTTGGTTCATTTATGTTGTGATGGTTTATGTTGTGATGGTTTATGTAATGACTTATGAGCCAAGTCTTAAGAGCATTGCTTGGTTCATTTATGTTGTGATGGTTTATGTAATGACTTATGAGGCAAGACCTAAGAGCATTCGCTTGGTTCATTCATGTTGTGATGGTTTATGCTCTGATGCTTCACGTAATGACTTATGAGGCAAGACTTAAGAGCATTTGCTTGGTTCATTCATGTTGTGATGGTTTCTGTTTCGATCGTTTCAATGTGCCAACCTTGTTTCCGAGCCGTGACAGCGATTGAGCATGAGACAAGGCTTAACAGGGACTCCAAGGCTTATTGACGGGCTGTTCGGGCGTGTTGTCAACCTTCCAAAGTGTCGTTCGCCTTCTCACCCGCCGCCACGCTTTCCTCGTTAGTATAGTGGACAGTATCTCCGCCTGTCACGCGGAAGACCGGGGTTCGATTCCCCGACGGGGAGTCTCTTTTGCCTTACGCCCCACTGTATGAATGCCACGGGGCTTGTTTGCTCAGCCGACTGCGATTCTGTATGCCGTCAGCCACAGTTTCCATGCGACACATATACTCTACTTTTTCACATTTTTATGCTATTACCACACCAGATTAGATCACTCCGCTAAGAGACAGCTCTCCCGCTGCATGTGGCTGTATTCCACAGGGGAGAACAATACATTCTTCACCACAGGCTGCACGTCGTTATAAGTTTTGGGACACTGTGCCATGAACAAAGCAGGCCTTGCAGGTTGATTTAACGTGTTGCCAATTAAACAGTCTGTATGTGCCACTTGCTTTAAATAAACAGCAGGAGATTGAGCACCAGTGACTTGACACCTACAGCCGACAACGCTACAAGCAGGGTTCATACCTGCACGAGAAAACCCCGTTGGATTTAGAGTACGAGGCCTTAACGTGATTTAAGGAAACACTAGGCTTTCTACCGGAGCGGACGGACGTGTTTGTCCGTGTTAGACCCTTCTTCAGCCACAACTTTGCAGTCTCGTTTATATTCTCAGGTTTCCGCACGTGGACGCCCTCATCAGTACATTTATTTCACTCAAGTGAATAGAGCCTTTACTAGTTTACATGAACACATTCGGACGACGTACTTTACGTCAAAGCATTTTCCAGGATAGAAAATTTGTTTTGCGCAAGCGTGTTCGATGAATGCCAATGTGCTTTCTTGCTCATCTGAATAGAGTTCCCTCTGCATTACGACGCAGTTTCATAACAGGCTTCAAGTTGCACAGGTGAAACCCCGGTGTAGTTCAAGTCCAGTGTCCTTTCCTCTCTGCAGTCGGGAAGATAGTGCCCACGAGTTAGTTGACACAGACAGTTGACATGCGTTGAGCAGGCATCGAGTTGCGTAGGGGAGACCCCAGTGCATTCCAAGTCCAGTGTCATTTTCTCTTGGCCATCAGAGTAAGGGAGCGTGATCCAAGACGTAAGAGCATTTCCTTGGTTCAGTTATGTTCTGATGGTTTATGTTGTGATGGTTTATGTAATGACTCATGAGCCAAGACTCAAGAGCATTGCTTGGTTCATTTATGTTGTGATGGTTTATGTTGTGATGGTTTATGTAATGACTTATGAGCCAAGACTTAAGAGCATTCGCTTGGTTCATTTATGTTGTGATGGTTTATGCTCTGATGCTTCATGTAATGACTTATGAGGCAAGACTTAAGAGCATTTGCTTGGTTCATTCATGTTGTGATGGTTTCTGTTTTGATCGTTTCAATGTGCCAACCTTGTTTCCGAGCCGTGACAGCGATTGAGCATGAGACAAGGCTTAACAGGGACTCCAAGGCTTATTTACGGGCTGTTCGCGCGTGTTCTGAACCTGTTTTGCATTACGCCCTTGCATTGCGCAAGCGTGTTCGATGAATGCCAATGTGCTTTCTTGCTCATCTGAATAGAGTTCCCTCTGCATTTCGACACAGTTTCATAACAGGCTTCAAGTTGCACAGGTTAAACCCCGGTGTAGTTCAAGTCCAGTGTCATTATCTCTTGGCCATCAGAGGAAGGGAGCATGAGTCATGACTGAAGAGCATTTGCTTGGTTCATTTATGTTGTGATGGTTTATGTTGTGATGGTTTATGTAATGACTTATGAGCCAAGTCTTAAGAGCATTGCTTGGTTCATTTATGTTGTGATGGTTTATGTAATGACTTATGAGGCAAGACTTAAGAGCATTCGCTTGGTTCATTTATGTTGTGATGGTTTATGCTCTGATGCTTCACGTAATGACTTATGAGGCAAGACTTAAGAGCATTTGCTTGGTTCATTCATGTTGTGATGGTTTCTGTTTCGATCGTTTCAATGTGCCAACCTTGTTTCCGAGCCGTGACAGCGGTTGAGCATGAGACAAGGCTTAACAGGGACTCCAAGGCTTATTTACGGGCTGTTCGGGCGTGTTGTCAACCTTCCAAAGTGTCGTTCGCCTTCTCACCCGCCGCCACGCTTTCCTCGTTAGTATAGTGGACAGTATCTCCGCCTGTCACGCGGAAGACCGGGGTTCGATTCCCCGACGGGGAGTCTCTTTTGCCTTACGCCCCACTGTATGAATGCCACGGGGCTTGTTTGCTCAGCCGACTGCGATTCTGTATGCCGTCAGCCACAGTTTCCATGCGACACATATACTCTACTTTTTCACATTTTTATGCTATTACCACACCAGATTAGATCACTCCGCTAAGAGACAGCTCTCCCGCTGCATGTGGCTGTATTCCACAGGGGAGAACAATACATTCTTCACCACAGGCTGCACGTCGTTATAAGTTTTGGGACACTGTGCCATGAACAAAGCAGCCCTTGCAGGTTGATTTAACGTGTTGCCAATTAAACAGTCTGTATGTGCCACTTGCTTTAAATAAACAGCAGGAGATTGAGCACCAGTGACTTGACACCTACAGCCGACAACGCTACAAGCAGGGTTCATACCTGCACGAGAAAACCACGTTGGATTTAGAGTACGAGGCCTTAACGTGATTTAAGGAAACACTAGGCTTTCTACCGGAGCGGACGGACGTGTTTGTCCGTGTTAGACCCTTCTTCAGCCACAACTTTGCAGTCTCGTTTATATTCTCAGGTTTCCGCACGTGGACGCCCTCATCAGTACATTTATTTCACTCAAGTGAATAGAGCCTTTACTAGTTTACATGAACACATTCGGACGACGTACTTTTTACGTCAAAGCATTTTCCAGGATAGAAAATTTGTTTTGCGCAAGCGTGTTCGATGAATGCCAATGTGCTTTCTTGCTCATCTGAATAGAGTTCCCTCTGCATTACGACGCAGTTTCATAACAGGCTTCAAGTTGCACAGGTGAAACCCCGGTGTAGTTCAAGTCCAGTGTCCTTTCCTCTCTGCAGTCGGGAAGATAGTGCCCACGAGTTAGTTGACACAGACAGTTGACATGCGTTGAGCAGGCATCGAGTTGCGTAGGGGAGACCCCAGTGCATTCCAAGTCCAGTGTCATTTTCTCTTGGCCATCAGAGTAAGGCAGCGTGATCCAAGACGTAAGAGCATTTCCTTGGTTCAGTTATGTTCTGATGGTTTATGTTGTGATGGTTTATGTAATGACTCATGAGCCAAGACTCAAGAGCATTGCTTGGATCATTTATGTTGTGATGGTTTATGTTGTGATGGTTTATGTAATGACTTATGAGCCAAGACTTAAGAGCATTCGCTTGGTTCATTTATGTTGTGATGGTTTATGCTCTGATGCTTCATGTAATGACTTATGAGGCAAGACTTAAGAGCATTTGCTTGGTTCATTCATGTTGTGATGGTTTCTGTTTTGATCGTTTCAATGTGCCAACCTTGTTTCCGAGCCGTGACAGCGATTGAGCATGAGACAAGGCTTAACAGGGACTCCAAGGCTTATTTACGGGCTGTTCGCGCGTGTTCTGAACCTGTTTTGCATTACGCCCTTGCATTGCGCAAGCGTGTTCGATGAATGCCAATGTGCTTTCTTGCTCATCTGAATAGAGTTCCCTCTGCATTTCGACACAGTTTCATAACAGGCTTCAAGTTGCACAGGTTAAACCCCGGTGTAGTTCAAGTCCAGTGTCATTATCTCTTGGCCATCAGAGGAAGGGAGCATGAGTCATGACTGAAGAGCATTTGCTTGGTTCATTTATGTTGTGATGGTTTATGTTGTGATGGTTTATGTAATGACTTATGAGCCAAGTCTTAAGAGCATTGCTTGGTTCATTTATGTTGTGATGGTTTATGTAATGACTTATGAGGCAAGACCTAAGAGCATTCGCTTGGTTCATTCATGTTGTGATGGTTTATGCTCTGATGCTTCACGTAATGACTTATGAGGCAAGACTTAAGAGCATTTGCTTGGTTCATTCATGTTGTGATGGTTTCTGTTTCGATCGTTTCAATGTGCCAACCTTGTTTCCGAGCCGTGACAGCGATTGAGCATGAGACAAGGCTTAACAGGGACTCCAAGGCTTATTTACGGGCTGTTCGGGCGTGTTGTCAACCTTCCAAAGTGTCGTTCGCCTTCTCACCCGCCGCCACGCTTTCCTCGTTAGTATAGTGGACAGTATCTCCGCCTGTCACGCGGAAGACCGGGGTTCGATTCCCCGACGGGGAGTCTCTTTTGCCTTACGCCCCACTGTATGAATGCCACGGGGCTTGTTTGCTCAGCCGACTGCGATTCTGTATGCCGTCAGCCACAGTTTCCATGCGACACATATACTCTACTTTTTCACATTTTTATGCTATTACCACACCAGATTAGATCACTCCGCTAAGAGACAGCTCTCCCGCTGCATGTGGCTGTATTCCACAGGGGAGAACAATACATTCTTCACCACAGGCTGCACGTCGTTATAAGTTTTGGGACACTGTGCCATGAACAAAGCAGGCCTTGCAGGTTGATTTAACGTGTTGCCAATTAAACAGTCTGTATGTGCCACTTGCTTTAAATAAACAGCAGGAGATTGAGCACCAGTGACTTGACACCTACAGCCGACAACGCTACAAGCAGGGTTCATACCTGCACGAGAAAACCCCGTTGGATTTAGAGTACGAGGCCTTAACGTGATTTAAGGAAACACTAGGCTTTCTACCGGAGCGGACGGACGTGTTTGTCCGTGTTAGACCCTTCTTCAGCCACAACTTTGCAGTCTCGTTTATATTCTCAGGTTTCCGCACGTGGACGCCCTCATCAGTACATTTATTTCACTCAAGTGAATAGAGCCTTTACTAGTTTACATGAACACATTCGGACGACGTACTTTACGTCAAAGCATTTTCCAGGATAGAAAATTTGTTTTGCGCAAGCGTGTTCGATGAATGCCAATGTGCTTTCTTGCTCATCTGAATAGAGTTCCCTCTGCATTACGACGCAGTTTCATAACAGGCTTCAAGTTGCACAGGTGAAACCCCGGTGTAGTTCAAGTCCAGTGTCCTTTCCTCTCTGCAGTCGGGAAGATAGTGCCCACGAGTTAGTTGACACAGACAGTTGACATGCGTTGAGCAGGCATCGAGTTGCGTAGGGGAGACCCCAGTGCATTCCAAGTCCAGTGTCATTTTCTCTTGGCCATCAGAGTAAGGGAGCGTGATCCAAGACGTAAGAGCATTTCCTTGGTTCAGTTATGTTCTGATGGTTTATGTTGTGATGGTTTATGTAATGACTCATGAGCCAAGACTCAAGAGCATTGCTTGGTTCATTTATGTTGTGATGGTTTATGTTGTGATGGTTTATGTAATGACTTATGAGCCAAGACTTAAGAGCATTCGCTTGGTTCATTTATGTTGTGATGGTTTATGCTCTGATGCTTCATGTAATGACTTATGAGGCAAGACTTAAGAGCATTTGCTTGGTTCATTCATGTTGTGATGGTTTCTGTTTTGATCGTTTCAATGTGCCAACCTTGTTTCCGAGCCGTGACAGCGATTGAGCATGAGACAAGGCTTAACAGGGACTCCAAGGCTTATTTACGGGCTGTTCGCGCGTGTTCTGAACCTGTTTTGCATTACGCCCTTGCATTGCGCAAGCGTGTTCGATGAATGCCAATGTGCTTTCTTGCTCATCTGAATAGAGTTCCCTCTGCATTTCGACACAGTTTCATAACAGGCTTCAAGTTGCACAGGTTAAACCCCGGTGTAGTTCAAGTCCAGTGTCATTATCTCTTGGCCATCAGAGGAAGGGAGCATGAGTCATGACTGAAGAGCATTTGCTTGGTTCATTTATGTTGTGATGGTTTATGTTGTGATGGTTTATGTAATGACTTATGAGCCAAGTCTTAAGAGCATTGCTTGGTTCATTTATGTTGTGATGGTTTATGTAATGACTTATGAGGCAAGACTTAAGAGCATTCGCTTGGTTCATTTATGTTGTGATGGTTTATGCTCTGATGCTTCACGTAATGACTTATGAGGCAAGACTTAAGAGCATTTGCTTGGTTCATTCATGTTGTGATGGTTTCTGTTTCGATCGTTTCAATGTGCCAACCTTGTTTCCGAGCCGTGACAGCGGTTGAGCATGAGACAAGGCTTAACAGGGACTCCAAGGCTTATTTACGGGCTGTTCGGGCGTGTTGTCAACCTTCCAAAGTGTCGTTCGCCTTCTCACCCGCCGCCACGCTTTCCTCGTTAGTATAGTGGACAGTATCTCCGCCTGTCACGCGGAAGACCGGGGTTCGATTCCCCGACGGGGAGTCTCTTTTGCCTTACGCCCCACTGTATGAATGCCACGGGGCTTGTTTGCTCAGCCGACTGCGATTCTGTATGCCGTCAGCCACAGTTTCCATGCGACACATATACTCTACTTTTTCACATTTTTATGCTATTACCACACCAGATTAGATCACTCCGCTAAGAGACAGCTCTCCCGCTGCATGTGGCTGTATTCCACAGGGGAGAACAATACATTCTTCACCACAGGCTGCACGTCGTTATAAGTTTTGGGACACTGTGCCATGAACAAAGCAGCCCTTGCAGGTTGATTTAACGTGTTGCCAATTAAACAGTCTGTATGTGCCACTTGCTTTAAATAAACAGCAGGAGATTGAGCACCAGTGACTTGACACCTACAGCCGACAACGCTACAAGCAGGGTTCATACCTGCACGAGAAAACCACGTTGGATTTAGAGTACGAGGCCTTAACGTGATTTAAGGAAACACTAGGCTTTCTACCGGAGCGGACGGACGTGTTTGTCCGTGTTAGACCCTTCTTCAGCCACAACTTTGCAGTCTCGTTTATATTCTCAGGTTTCCGCACGTGGACGCCCTCATCAGTACATTTATTTCACTCAAGTGAATAGAGCCTTTACTAGTTTACATGAACACATTCGGACGACGTACTTTTTACGTCAAAGCATTTTCCAGGATAGAAAATTTGTTTTGCGCAAGCGTGTTCGATGAATGCCAATGTGCTTTCTTGCTCATCTGAATAGAGTTCCCTCTGCATTACGACGCAGTTTCATAACAGGCTTCAAGTTGCACAGGTGAAACCCCGGTGTAGTTCAAGTCCAGTGTCCTTTCCTCTCTGCAGTCGGGAAGATAGTGCCCACGAGTTAGTTGACACAGACAGTTGACATGCGTTGAGCAGGCATCGAGTTGCGTAGGGGAGACCCCAGTGCATTCCAATTCCAGTGTCATTTTCTCTTGGCCATCAGAGTAAGGCAGCGTGATCCAAGACGTAAGAGCATTTCCTTGGTTCAGTTATGTTCTGATGGTTTATGTTGTGATGGTTTATGTAATGACTCATGAGCCAAGACTCAAGAGCATTGCTTGGTTCATTTATGTTGTGATGGTTTATGTTGTGATGGTTTATGTAATGACTTATGAGCCAAGACTTAAGAGCATTCGCTTGGTTCATTTATGTTGTGATGGTTTATGCTCTGATGCTTCATGTAATGACTTATGAGGCAAGACTTAAGAGCATTTGCTTGGTTCATTCATGTTGTGATGGTTTCTGTTTTGATCGTTTCAATGTGCCAACCTTGTTTCCGAGCCGTGACAGCGATTGAGCATGAGACAAGGCTTAACAGGGACTCCAAGGCTTATTTACGGGCTGTTCGCGCGTGTTCTGAACCTGTTTTGCATTACGCCCTTGCATTGCGCAAGCGTGTTCGATGAATGCCAATGTGCTTTCTTGCTCATCTGAATAGAGTTCCCTCTGCATTTCGACACAGTTTCATAACAGGCTTCAAGTTGCACAGGTTAAACCCCGGTGTAGTTCAAGTCCAGTGTCATTATCTCTTGGCCATCAGAGGAAGGGAGCATGAGTCATGACTGAAGAGCATTTGCTTGGTTCATTTATGTTGTGATGGTTTATGTTGTGATGGTTTATGTAATGACTTATGAGCCAAGTCTTAAGAGCATTGCTTGGTTCATTTATGTTGTGATGGTTTATGTAATGACTTATGAGGCAAGACCTAAGAGCATTCGCTTGGTTCATTCATGTTGTGATGGTTTATGCTCTGATGCTTCACGTAATGACTTATGAGGCAAGACTTAAGAGCATTTGCTTGGTTCATTCATGTTGTGATGGTTTCTGTTTCGATCGTTTCAATGTGCCAACCTTGTTTCCGAGCCGTGACAGCGATTGAGCATGAGACAAGGCTTAACAGGGACTCCAAGGCTTATTTACGGGCTGTTCGGGCGTGTTGTCAACCTTCCAAAGTGTCGTTCGCCTTCTCACCCGCCGCCACGCTTTCCTCGTTAGTATAGTGGACAGTATCTCCGCCTGTCACGCGGAAGACCGGGGTTCGATTCCCCGACGGGGAGTCTCTTTTGCCTTACGCCCCACTGTATGAATGCCACGGGGCTTGTTTGCTCAGCCGACTGCGATTCTGTATGCCGTCAGCCACAGTTTCCATGCGACACATATACTCTACTTTTTCACATTTTTATGCTATTACCACACCAGATTAGATCACTCCGCTAAGAGACAGCTCTCCCGCTGCATGTGGCTGTATTCCACAGGGGAGAACAATACATTCTTCACCACAGGCTGCACGTCGTTATAAGTTTTGGGACACTGTGCCATGAACAAAGCAGGCCTTGCAGGTTGATTTAACGTGTTGCCAATTAAACAGTCTGTATGTGCCACTTGCTTTAAATAAACAGCAGGAGATTGAGCACCAGTGACTTGACACCTACAGCCGACAACGCTACAAGCAGGGTTCATACCTGCACGAGAAAACCCCGTTGGATTTAGAGTACGAGGCCTTAACGTGATTTAAGGAAACACTAGGCTTTCTACCGGAGCGGACGGACGTGTTTGTCCGTGTTAGACCCTTCTTCAGCCACAACTTTGCAGTCTCGTTTATATTCTCAGGTTTCCGCACGTGGACGCCCTCATCAGTACATTTATTTCACTCAAGTGAATAGAGCCTTTACTAGTTTACATGAACACATTCGGACGACGTACTTTTTACGTCAAAGCATTTTCCAGGATAGAAAATTTGTTTTGCGCAAGCGTGTTCGATGAATGCCAATGTGCTTTCTTGCTCATCTGAATAGAGTTCCCTCTGCATTACGACACAGTTTCATAACAGGCTTCAAGTTGCACAGGTGAAACCCCGGTGTAGTTCAAGTCCAGTGTCCTTTCCTCTCTGCAGTCGGGAAGATAGTGCCCACGAGTTAGTTGACACAGACAGTTGACATGCGTTGAGCAGGCATCGAGTTGCGTAGGGGAGACCCCAGTGCATTCCAATTCCAGTGTCATTTTCTCTTGGCCATCAGAGTAAGGCAGCGTGATCCAAGACGTAAGAGCATTTCCTTGGTTCAGTTATGTTCTGATGGTTTATGTTGTGATGGTTTATGTAATGACTCATGAGCCAAGACTCAAGAGCATTGCTTGGTTCATTTATGTTGTGATGGTTTATGTTGTGATGGTTTATGTAATGACTTATGAGCCAAGACTTAAGAGCATTCGCTTGGTTCATTTATGTTGTGATGGTTTATGCTCTGATGCTTCATGTAATGACTTATGAGGCAAGACTTAAGAGCATTTGCTTGGTTCATTCATGTTGTGATGGTTTCTGTTTTGATCGTTTCAATGTGCCAACCTTGTTTCCGAGCCGTGACAGCGATTGAGCATGAGACAAGGCTTAACAGGGACTCCAAGGCTTATTTACGGGCTGTTCGCGCGTGTTCTGAACCTGTTTTGCATTACGCCCTTGCATTGCGCAAGCGTGTTCGATGAATGCCAATGTGCTTTCTTGCTCATCTGAATAGAGTTCCCTCTGCATTTCGACACAGTTTCATAACAGGCTTCAAGTTGCACAGGTTAAACCCCGGTATAGTTCAAGTCCAGTGTCATTATCTCTTGGCCATCAGAGGAAGGGAGCATGAGTCATGACTGAAGAGCATTTGCTTGGTTCATTTATGTTGTGATGGTTTATGTTGTGATGGTTTATGTAATGACTTATGAGCCAAGTCTTAAGAGCATTGCTTGGTTCATTTATGTTGTGATGGTTTATGTAATGACTTATGAGGCAAGACTTAAGAGCATTCACTTGGTTCATTTATGTTGTGATGGTTTATGCTCTGATGCTTCACGTAATGACTTATGAGGCAAGACTTAAGAGCATTTGCTTGGTTCATTCATGTTGTGATGGTTTCTGTTTTGATCGTTTCAATGTGCCAACCTTGTTTCCGAGCCGTGACAGCGATTGAGCATGAGACAAGGCTTAACAGGGACTCCAAGGCTTATTTACGGGCTGTTCGCGCGTGTTCTGAACCTGTTTTGCATTACGCCCTTGCATTGCGCAAGCGTGTTCGATGAATGCCAATGTGCTTTCTTGCTCATCTGAATAGAGTTCCCTCTGCATTTCGACACAGTTTCATAACAGGCTTCAAGTTGCACAGGTTAAACCCCGGTGTAGTTCAAGTCCAGTGCCATTATCTCTTGGCCATCAGAGGAAGGGAGCATGAGTCATGACTGAAGAGCATTTGCTTGGTTCATTTATGTTGTGATGGTTTATGTTGTGATGGTTTATGTAATGACTTATGAGCCAAGTCTTAAGAGCATTGCTTGGTTCATTTATGTTGTGATGGTTTATGTAATGACTTATGAGGCAAGACTTAAGAGCATTCGCTTGGTTCATTCATGTTGTGATGGTTTATGCTCTGATGCTTCACGTAATGACTTATGAGGCAAGACTTAAGAGCATTTGCTTGGTTCATTCATGTTGTGATGGTTTCTGTTTCGATCGTTTCAATGTGCCAACCTTGTTTCCGAGCCGTGACAGCGATTGAGCATGAGACAAGCTTAACAGCGACTCCAAGGCTTATTGACGGGCTGTTCGGGCGTGTTGTCAACCTTCCAAAGTGTCATTCACCTTCTCACCCTCCGCCGTGCTTTCCTCGTTAGTATAGTGGACAGTATCTCCGCCTGTCACGCGGAAGACCGGGGTTCGATTCCCCGACGGGGAGTCTCTTTTGCCTTACGCCCCACTGTTTGAATGCCACGGGGCTTGTTTGCTCAGCCGACTGCGATTCTGTATGCCGTCAGCCATAGTTTCCATGCGACACATATACTCTACTTTTTCACATTTTTATGCTATTACCACACCAGATTAGATCACTCCGCTAAGAGACAGCTCTCCCGCTGCATGTGGCTGTATTACACAGGGGAGAACAATACATTCTTCACCACAGGCTGCACGTCGTTATAAGTTTTGGGACACTGTGCCATGAACAAAGCAGCCCTTGCAGGTTGATTTAACGTGTTGCCAATTAAACAGTCTGTATGTGCCACTTGCTTTAAATAAACAGCAGGAGATTGAGCACCAGTGACTTGACACCTACAGCCGACAACGCTACAAGCAGGGTTCATACCTGCACGAGAAAACCACGTTGGATTTAGAGTACGAGGCCTCAACGTGATTTAAGGAAACAGTAGGCTTTCTACCGGAGCGGACGGACGTGTTTGTCCGTGTTAGACCCTTCTTCAGCCACAACTTTGCAGTCTCGTTTATATTCTCAGGTTTCCGCACGTGGACGCCCTCATCAGTACATTTATTTCACTCAAGTGAATAGAGCCTTTACTAGTTTACATGAACACATTCGGACGACGTACTTTACGTCAAAGCATTTTCCAGGATAGAAAATTTGTTTTGCGCAAGCGTGTTCGATGAATGCCAATGTGCTTTCTTGCTCATCTGAATAGAGTTCCCTCTGCATTACGACGCAGTTTCATAACAGGCTTCAAGTTGCACAGGTGAAACCCCGGTGTAGTTCAAGTCCAGTGTCCTTTCCTCTCTGCAGTCGGGAAGATAGTGCCCACGAGTTAGTTGACACAGACAGTTGACATGCGTTGAGCAGGCATCGAGTTGCGTAGGGGAGACCCCAGTGCATTCCAAGTCCAGTGTCATTTTCTCTTGGCCATCAGAGTAAGGCAGCGTGATCCAAGACGTAAGAGCATTTCCTTGGTTCAGTTATGTTCTGATGGTTTATGTTGTGATGGTTTATGTAATGACTCATGAGCCAAGACTCAAGAGCATTGCTTGGTTCATTTATGTTGTGATGGTTTATGTTGTGATGGTTTATGTAATGACTTATGAGCCAAGACTTAAGAGCATTCGCTTGGTTCATTTATGTTGTGATGGTTTATGCTCTGATGCTTCATGTAATGACTTATGAGGCAAGACTTAAGAGCATTTGCTTGGTTCATTCATGTTGTGATGGTTTCTGTTTTGATCGTTTCAATGTGCCAACCTTGTTTCCGAGCCGTGACAGCGATTGAGCATGAGACAAGGCTTAACAGGGACTCCAAGGCTTATTTACGGGCTGTTCGCGCGTGTTCTGAACCTGTTTTGCATTACGCCCTTGCATTGCGCAAGCGTGTTCGATGAATGCCAATGTGCTTTCTTGCTCATCTGAATAGAGTTCCCTCTGCATTTCGACACAGTTTCATAACAGGCTTCAAGTTGCACAGGTTAAACCCCGGTGTAGTTCAAGTCCAGTGTCATTATCTCTTGGCCATCAGAGGAAGGGAGCATGAGTCATGACTGAAGAGCATTTGCTTGGTTCATTTATGTTGTGATGGTTTATGTTGTGATGGTTTATGTAATGACTTATGAGCCAAGTCTTAAGAGCATTGCTTGGTTCATTTATGTTGTGATGGTTTATGTAATGACTTATGAGGCAAGACTTAAGAGCATTCGCTTGGTTCATTCATGTTGTGATGGTTTATGCTCTGATGCTTCACGTAATGACTTATGAGGCAAGACTTAAGAGCATTTGCTTGGTTCATTCATGTTGTGATGGTTTCTGTTTCGATCGTTTCAATGTGCCAACCTTGTTTCCGAGCCGTGACAGCGATTGAGCATGAGACAAGGCTTAACAGGGACTCCAAGGCTTATTTACGGGCTGTTCGGGCGTGTTGTCAACCTTCCAAAGTGTCGTTCGCCTTCTCACCCACCGCCACGCTTTCCTCGTTAGTATAGTGGACAGTATCTCCGCCTGTCACGCGGAAGACCGGGGTTCGATTCCCCGACGGGGAGTCTCTTTTGCCTTACGCCCCACTGTATGAATGCCACGGGGCTTGTTTGCTCAGCCGACTGCGATTCTGTATGCCGTCAGCCACAGTTTCCATGCGACACATATACTCTACTTTTTCACATTTTTATGCTATTACCACACCAGATTAGATCACTCCGCTAAGAGACAGCTCTCCCGCTGCATGTGGCTGTATTACACAGGGGAGAACAATACATTCTTCACCACAGGCTGCACGTCGTTATAAGTTCTGTGCCATGAACAAAGCAGCCCTTGCAGGTTGATTTAACGTGTTGCCAATTAAACAGTCTGTATGTGCCACTTGCTTTAAATAAACAGCAGGAGATTGAGCACCAGTGACTTGACACCTACAGCCGACAACGCTACAAGCAGGGTTCATACCTGCACGAGAAAACCACGTTGGATTTAGAGTACGAGGCCTTAACGTGATTTAAGGAAACACTAGGCTTTCTACCGGAGCGGACGGACGTGTTTGTCCGTGTTAGACCCTTCTTCAGCCACAACTTTGCAGTCTCGTTTATATTCTCAGGTTTCCGCACGTGGACGCCCTCATCAGTACATTTATTTCACTCAAGTGAATAGAGCCTTTACTAGTTTACATGAACACATTCGGACGACGTACTTTACGTCAAAGCATTTTCCAGGATAGAAAATTTGTTTTGCGCAAGCGTGTTCGATGAATGCCAATGTGCTTTCTTGCTCATCTGAATAGAGTTCCCTCTGCATTACGACACAGTTTCATAACAGGCTTCAAGTTGCACAGGTGAAACCCCGGTGTAGTTCAAGTCCAGTGTCCTTTCCTCTCTGCAGTCGGGAAGATAGTGCCCACGAGTTAGTTGACACAGACAGTTGACATGCGTTGAGCAGGCATCGAGTTGCGTAGGGGAGACCCCAGTGCATTCCAAGTCCAGTGTCATTTTCTCTTGGCCATCAGAGTAAGGCAGCGTGATCCAAGACGTAAGAGCATTTCCTTGGTTCAGTTATGTTCTGATGGTTTATGTTGTGATGGTTTATGTAATGACTCATGAGCCAAGACTCAAGAGCATTGCTTGGTTCATTTATGTTGTGATGGTTTATGTTGTGATGGTTTATGTAATGACTTATGAGCCAAGACTTAAGAGCATTCGCTTGGTTCATTTATGTTGTGATGGTTTATGCTCTGATGCTTCATGTAATGACTTATGAGGCAAGACTTAAGAGCATTTGCTTGGTTCATTCATGTTGTGATGGTTTCTGTTTTGATCGTTTCAATGTGCCAACCTTGTTTCCGAGCCGTGACAGCGATTGAGCATGAGACAAGGCTTAACAGGGACTCCAAGGCTTATTTACGGGCTGTTCGCGCGTGTTCTGAACCTGTTTTGCATTACGCCCTTGCATTGCGCAAGCGTGTTCGATGAATGCCAATGTGCTTTCTTGCTCATCTGAATAGAGTTCCCTCTGCATTTCGACACAGTTTCATAACAGGCTTCAAGTTGCACAGGTTAAACCCCGGTGTAGTTCAAGTCCAGTGTCATTATCTCTTGGCCATCAGAGGAAGGGAGCATGAGTCATGACTGAAGAGCATTTGCTTGGTTCATTTATGTTGTGATGGTTTATGTTGTGATGGTTTATGTAATGACTTATGAGCCAAGTCTTAAGAGCATTGCTTGGTTCATTTATGTTGTGATGGTTTATGTAATGACTTATGAGGCAAGACTTAAGAGCATTCGCTTGGTTCATTTATGTTGTGATGGTTTATGCTCTGATGCTTCACGTAATGACTTATGAGGCAAGACTTAAGAGCATTTGCTTGGTTCATTCATGTTGTGATGGTTTCTGTTTCGATCGTTTCAATGTGCCAACCTTGTTTCCGAGCCGTGACAGCGATTGAGCATGAGACAAGGCTTAACAGGGACTCCAAGGCTTATTTACGGGCTGTTCGGGCGTGTTGTCAACCTTCCAAAGTGTCGTTCGCCTTCTCACCCGCCGCCACGCTTTCCTCGTTAGTATAGTGGACAGTATCTCCGCCTGTCACGCGGAAGACCGGGGTTCGATTCCCCGACGGGGAGTCTCTTTTGCCTTACGCCCCACTGTATGAATGCCACGGGGCTTGTTTGCTCAGCCGACTGCGATTCTGTATGCCGTCAGCCACAGTTTCCATGCGACACATATACTCTACTTTTTCACATTTTTATGCTATTACCACACCAGATTAGATCACTCCGCTAAGAGACAGCTCTCCCGCTGCATGTGGCTGTATTACACAGGGGAGAACAATACATTCTTCACCACAGGCTGCACGTCGTTATAAGTTTTGGGACACTGTGCCATGAACAAAGCAGCCCTTGCAGGTTGATTTAACGTGTTGCCAATTAAACAGTCTGTATGTGCCACTTGCTTTAAATAAACAGCAGGAGATTGAGCACCAGTGACTTGACACCTACAGCCGACAACGCTACAAGCAGGGTTCATACCTGCACGAGAAAACCACGTTGGATTTAGAGTACGAGGCCTCAACGTGATTTAAGGAAACACTAGGCTTTCTACCGGAGCGGACGGACGTGTTTGTCCGTGTTAGACCCTTCTTCAGCCACAACTTTGCAGTCTCGTTTATATTCTCAGGTTTCCGCACGTGGACGCCCTCATCAGTACATTTATTTCACTCAAGTGAATAGAGCCTTTACTAGTTTACATGAACACATTCGGACGACGTACTTTACGTCAAAGCATTTTCCAGGATAGAAAATTTGTTTTGCGCAAGCGTGTTCGATGAATGCCAATGTGCTTTCTTGCTCATCTGAATAGAGTTCCCTCTGCATTACGACGCAGTTTCATAACAGGCTTCAAGTTGCACAGGTGAAACCCCGGTGTAGTTCAAGTCCAGTGTCCTTTCCTCTCTGCAGTCGGGAAGATAGTGCCCACGAGTTAGTTGACACAGACAGTTGACATGCGTTGAGCAGGCATCGAGTTGCGTAGGGGAGACCCCAGTGCATTCCAAGTCCAGTGTCATTTTCTCTTGGCCATCAGAGTAAGGGAGCGTGATCCAAGACGTAAGAGCATTTCCTTGGTTCAGTTATGTTCTGATGGTTTATGTTGTGATGGTTTATGTAATGACTCATGAGCCAAGACTCAAGAGCATTGCTTGGTTCATTTATGTTGTGATGGTTTATGTTGTGATGGTTTATGTAATGACTTATGAGCCAAGACTTAAGAGCATTCGCTTGGTTCATTTATGTTGTGATGGTTTATGCTCTGATGCTTCATGTAATGACTTATGAGGCAAGACTTAAGAGCATTTGCTTGGTTCATTCATGTTGTGATGGTTTCTGTTTTGATCGTTTCAATGTGCCAACCTTGTTTCCGATCCGTGACAGCGATTGAGCATGAGACAAGGCTTAACAGGGACTCCAAGGCTTATTTACGGGCTGTTCGCGCGTGTTCTGAACCTGTTTTGCATTACGCCCTTGCATTGCGCAAGCGTGTTCGATGAATGCCAATGTGCTTTCTTGCTCATCTGAATAGAGTTCCCTCTGCATTTCGACACAGTTTCATAACAGGCTTCAAGTTGCACAGGTTAAACCCCGGTGTAGTTCAAGTCCAGTGTCATTATCTCTTGGCCATCAGAGGAAGGGAGCATGAGTCATGACTGAAGAGCATTTGCTTGGTTCATTTATGTTGTGATGGTTTATGTTGTGATGGTTTATGTAATGACTTATGAGCCAAGTCTTAAGAGCATTGCTTGGTTCATTTATGTTGTGATGGTTTATGTAATGACTTATGAGGCAAGACTTAAGAGCATTCGCTTGGTTCATTTATGTTGTGATGGTTTATGCTCTGATGCTTCACGTAATGACTTATGAGGCAAGACTTAAGAGCATTTGCTTGGTTCATTCATGTTGTGATGGTTTCTGTTTCGATCGTTTCAATGTGCCAACCTTGTTTCCGAGCCGTGACAGCGATTGAGCATGAGACAAGGCTTAACAGGGACTCCAAGGCTTATTTACGGGCTGTTCGGGCGTGTTGTCAACCTTCCAAAGTGTCGTTCGCCTTCTCACCCGCCGCCACGCTTTCCTCGTTAGTATAGTGGACAGTATCTCCGCCTGTCACGCGGAAGACCGGGGTTCGATTCCCCGACGGGGAGTCTCTTTTGCCTTACGCCCCACTGTATGAATGCCACGGGGCTTGTTTGCTCAGCCGACTGCGATTCTGTATGCCGTCAGCCACAGTTTCCATGCGACACATATACTCTACTTTTTCACATTTTTATGCTATTACCACACCAGATTAGATCACTCCGCTAAGAGACAGCTCTCCCGCTGCATGTGGCTGTATTCCACAGGGGAGAACAATACATTCTTCACCACAGGCTGCACGTCGTTATAAGTTTTGGGACACTGTGCCATGAACAAAGCAGCCCTTGCAGGTTGATTTAACGTGTTGCCAATTAAACAGTCTGTATGTGCCACTTGCTTTAAATAAACAGCAGGAGATTGAGCACCAGTGACTTGACACCTACAGCGCTACAAGCAGGGTTCATACCTGCACGAGAAAACCACGTTGGATTTAGAGTACGAGGCCTCAACGTGATTTAAGGAAACACTAGGCTTTCTACCGGAGCGGACGGACGTGTTTGTCCGTGTTAGACCCTTCTTCAGCCACAACTTTGCAGTCTCGTTTATATTCTCAGGTTTCCGCACGTGGACGCCCTCATCAGTACATTTATTTCACTCAAGTGAATAGAGCCTTTACTAGTTTACATGAACACATTCGGACGACGTACTTTACGTCAAAGCATTTTCCAGGATAGAAAATTTGTTTTGCGCAAGCGTGTTCGATGAATGCCAATGTGCTTTCTTGCTCATCTGAATAGAGTTCCCTCTGCATTACGACACAGTTTCATAACAGGCTTCAAGTTGCACAGGTGAAACCCCGGTGTAGTTCAAGTCCAGTGTCCTTTCCTCTCTGCAGTCGGGAAGATAGTGCCCACGAGTTAGTTGACACAGACAGTTGACATGCGTTGAGCAGGCATCGAGTTGCGTAGGGGAGACCCCAGTGCATTCCAAGTCCAGTGTCATTTTCTCTTGGCCATCAGAGTAAGGCAGCGTGATCCAAGACGTAAGAGCATTTCCTTGGTTCAGTTATGTTCTGATGGTTTATGTTGTGATGGTTTATGTAATGACTCATGAGCCAAGACTCAAGAGCATTGCTTGGTTCATTTATGTTGTGATGGTTTATGTTGTGATGGTTTATGTAATGACTTATGAGCCAAGACTTAAGAGCATTCGCTTGGTTCATTTATGTTGTGATGGTTTATGCTCTGATGCTTCATGTAATGACTTATGAGGCAAGACTTAAGAGCATTTGCTTGGTTCATTCATGTTGTGATGGTTTCTGTTTTGATCGTTTCAATGTGCCAACCTTGTTTCCGAGCCGTGACAGCGATTGAGCATGAGACAAGGCTTAACAGGGACTCCAAGGCTTATTTACGGGCTGTTCGCGCGTGTTCTGAACCTGTTTTGCATTACGCCCTTGCATTGCGCAAGCGTGTTCGATGAATGCCAATGTGCTTTCTTGCTCATCTGAATAGAGTTCCCTCTGCATTTCGACACAGTTTCATAACAGGCTTCAAGTTGCACAGGTTAAACCCCGGTGTAGTTCAAGTCCAGTGTCATTATCTCTTGGCCATCAGAGGAAGGGAGCATGAGTCATGACTGAAGAGCATTTGCTTGGTTCATTTATGTTGTGATGGTTTATGTTGTGATGGTTTATGTAATGACTTATGAGCCAAGTCTTAAGAGCATTGCTTGGTTCATTTATGTTGTGATGGTTTATGTAATGACTTATGAGGCAAGACTTAAGAGCATTCGCTTGGTTCATTTATGTTGTGATGGTTTATGCTCTGATGCTTCACGTAATGACTTATGAGGCAAGACTTAAGAGCATTTGCTTGGTTCATTCATGTTGTGATGGTTTCTGTTTCGATCGTTTCAATGTGCCAACCTTGTTTCCGAGCCGTGACAGCGATTGAGCATGAGACAAGGCTTAACAGGGACTCCAAGGCTTATTTACGGGCTGTTCGGGCGTGTTGTCAACCTTCCAAAGTGTCGTTCGCCTTCTCACCCGCCGCCACACTTTCCTCGTTAGTATAGTGGACAGTATCTCCGCCTGTCACGCGGAAGACCGGGGTTCGATTCCCCGACGGGGAGTCTCTTTTGCCTTACGCCCCACTGTATGAATGCCACGGGGCTTGTTTGCTCAGCCGACTGCGATTCTGTATGCCGTCAGCCACAGTTTCCATGCGACACATATACTCTACTTTTTCACATTTTTATGCTATTACCACACCAGATTAGATCACTCCGCTAAGAGACAGCTCTCCCGCTGCATGTGGCTGTATTACACAGGGGAGAACAATACATTCTTCACCACAGGCTGCACGTCGTTATAAGTTTTGGGACACTGTGCCATGAACAAAGCAGCCCTTGCAGGTTGATTTAACGTGTTGCCAATTAAACAGTCTGTATGTGCCACTTGCTTTAAATAAACAGCAGGAGATTGAGCACCAGTGACTTGACACCTACAGCCGACAACGCTACAAGCAGGGTTCATACCTGCACGAGAAAACCACGTTGGATTTAGAGTACGAGGCCTTAACGTGATTTAAGGAAACACTAGGCTTTCTACCGGAGCGGACGGACGTGTTTGTCCGTGTTAGACCCTTCTTCAGCCACAACTTTGCAGTCTCGTTTATATTCTCAGGTTTCCGCACGTGGACGCCCTCATCAGTACATTATTTCACTCAAGTGAATAGAGCCTTTACTAGTTTACATGAACACATTCGGACGACGTACTTTACGTCAAAGCATTTTCCAGGATAGAAAATTTGTTTTGCGCAAGCGTGTTCGATGAATGCCAATGTGCTTTCTTGCTCATCTGAATAGAGTTCCCTCTGCATTACGACACAGTTTCATAACAGGCTTCAAGTTGCACAGGTGAAACCCCGGTGTAGTTCAAGTCCAGTGTCCTTTCCTCTCTGCAGTCGGGAAGATAGTGCCCACGAGTTAGTTGACACAGACAGTTGACATGCGTTGAGCAGGCATCGAGTTGCGTAGGGGAGACCCCAGTGCATTCCAAGTCCAGTGTCATTTTCTCTTGGCCATCAGAGTAAGGCAGCGTGATCCAAGACGTAAGAGCATTTCCTTGGTTCAGTTATGTTCTGATGGTTTATGTTGTGATGGTTTATGTAATGACTCATGAGCCAAGACTCAAGAGCATTGCTTGGTTCATTTATGTTGTGATGGTTTATGTTGTGATGGTTTATGTAATGACTTATGAGCCAAGACTTAAGAGCATTCGCTTGGTTCATTTATGTTGTGATGGTTTATGCTCTGATGCTTCATGTAATGACTTATGAGGCAAGACTTAAGAGCATTTGCTTGGTTCATTCATGCTGTGATGGTTTCTGTTTTGATCGTTTCAATGTGCCAACCTTGTTTCCGAGCCGTGACAGCGATTGAGCATGAGACAAGGCTTAACAGGGACTCCAAGGCTTATTTACGGGCTGTTCGCGCGTGTTCTGAACCTGTTTTGCATTACGCCCTTGCATTGCGCAAGCATGTTCGATGTATGCCAATGTGCTTTCTTGCTCATCTGAATAGAGTTCCCTCTGCATTTCGACACAGTTTCATAACAGGCTTCAAGTTGCACAGGTTAAACCCCGGTGTAGTTCAAGTCCAGTGTCATTATCTCTTGGCCATCAGAGGAAGGGAGCATGAGTCATGACTGAAGAGCATTTGCTTGGTTCATTTATGTTGTGATGGTTTATGTTGTGATGGTTTATGTAATGACTTATGAGCCAAGTCTTAAGAGCATTGCTTGGTTCATTTATGTTGTGATGGTTTATGTAATGACTTATGAGGCAAGACTTAAGAGCATTCGCTTGGTTCATTTATGTTGTGATGGTTTATGCTCTGATGCTTCACGTAATGACTTATGAGGCAAGACTTAAGAGCATTTGCTTGGTTCATTCATGTTGTGATGGTTTCTGTTTCGATCGTTTCAATGTGCCAACCTTGTTTCCGAGCCGTGACAGCGATTGAGCATGAGACAAGGCTTAACAGGGACTCCAAGGCTTATTTACGGGCTGTTCGGGCGTGTTGTCAACCTTCCAAAGTGTCGTTCGCCTTCTCACCCGCCGCCACGCTTTCCTCGTTAGTATAGTGGACAGTATCTCCGCCTGTCACGCGGAAGACCGGGGTTCGATTCCCCGACGGGGAGTCTCTTTTGCCTTACGCCCCACTGTATGAATGCCACGGGGCTTGTTTGCTCAGCCGACTGCGATTCTGTATGCCGTCAGCCACAGTTTCCATGCGACACATATACTCTACTTTTTCACATTTTTATGCTATTACCACACCAGATTAGATCACTCCGCTAAGAGACAGCTCTCCCGCTGCATGTGGCTGTATTACACAGGGGAGAACAATACATTCTTCACCACAGGCTGCACGTCGTTATAAGTTTTGGGACACTGTGCCATGAACAAAGCAGCCCTTGCAGGTTGATTTAACGTGTTGCCAATTAAACAGTCTGTATGTGCCACTTGCTTTAAATAAACAGCAGGAGATTGAGCACCAGTGACTTGACACCTACAGCCGACAACGCTACAAGCAGGGTTCATACCTGCACGAGAAAACCACGTTGGATTTAGAGTACGAGGCCTTAACGTGATTTAAGGAAACACTAGGCTTTCTACCGGAGCGGACGGACGTGTTTGTCCGTGTTAGACCCTTCTTCAGCCACAACTTTGCAGTCTCGTTTATATTCTCAGGTTTCCGCACGTGGACGCCCTCATCAGTACATTTATTTCACTCAAGTGAATAGAGCCTTTACTAGTTTACATGAACACATTCGGACGACGTACTTTACGTCAAAGCATTTTCCAGGATAGAAAATTTGTTTTGCGCAAGCGTGTTCGATGAATGCCAATGTGCTTTCTTGCTCATCTGAATAGAGTTCCCTCTGCATTACGACACAGTTTCATAACAGGCTTCAAGTTGCACAGGTGAAACCCCGGTGTAGTTCAAGTCCAGTGTCCTTTCCTCTCTGCAGTCGGGAAGATAGTGCCCACGAGTTAGTTGACACAGACAGTTGACATGCGTTGAGCAGGCATCGAGTTGCGTAGGGGAGACCCCAGTGCATTCCAAGTCCAGTGTCATTTTTCTCTTGGCCATCAGAGTAAGGCAGCGTGATCCAAGACGTAAGAGCATTTCCTTGGTTCAGTTATGTTCTGATGGTTTATGTTGTGATGGTTTATGTAATGACTCATGAGCCAAGACTCAAGAGCATTGCTTGGTTCATTTATGTTGTGATGGTTTATGTTGTGATGGTTTATGTAATGACTTATGAGCCAAGACTTAAGAGCATTCGCTTGGTTCATTCATGTTGTGATGGTTTATGCTCTGATGCTTCATGTAATGACTTATGAGGCAAGACTTAAGAGCATTTGCTTGGTTCATTCATGTTGTGATGGTTTCTGTTTTGATCGTTTCAATGTGCCAACCTTGTTTCCGAGCCGTGACAGCGATTGAGCATGAGACAAGGCTTAACAGGGACTCCAAGGCTTATTTACGGGCTGTTCGCGCGTGTTCTGAACCTGTTTTGCATTACGCCCTTGCATTGCGCAAGCGTGTTCGATGAATGCCAATGTGCTTTCTTGCTCATCTGAATAGAGTTCCCTCTGCATTTAGACACAGTTTCATAACAGGCTTCAAGTTGCACAGGTTAAACCCCGGTGTAGTTCAAGTCCAGTGTCATTATCTCTTGGCCATCAGAGGAAGGGAGCATGAGTCATGACTGAAGAGCATTTGCTTGGTTCATTTATGTTGTGATGGTTTATGTTGTGATGGTTTATGTAATGACTTATGAGCCAAGTCTTAAGAGCATTGCTTGGTTCATTTATGTTGTGATGGTTTATGTAATGACTTATGAGGCAAGACTTAAGAGCATTCGCTTGGTTCATTTATGTTGTGATGGTTTATGCTCTGATGCTTCACGTAATGACTTATGAGGCAAGACTTAAGAGCATTTGCTTGGTTCATTCATGTTGTGATGGTTTCTGTTTCGATCGTTTCAATGTGCCAACCTTGTTTCCGAGCCGTGACAGCGATTGAGCATGAGGACAAGGCTTAACAGCGACTCCAAGGCTTATTGACGGGCTGTTCGGGCGTGTTGTCAACCTTCCAAAGTGTCGTTCGCCTTCTCACCCGCCGCCACGCTTTCCTCGTTAGTATAGTGGACAGTATCTCCGCCTGTCACGCGGAAGACCGGGGTTCGATTCCCCGACGGGGAGTCTCTTTTGCCTTACGCCCCACTGTATGAATGCCACGGGGCTTGTTTGCTCAGCCGACTGCGATTCTGTATGCCGTCAGCCACAGTTTCCATGCGACACATATACTCTACTTTTTCACATTTTTATGCTATTACCACACCAGATTAGATCACTCCGCTAAGAGACAGCTCTCCCGCTGCATGTGGCTGTATTACACAGGGGAGAACAATACATTCTTCACCACAGGCTGCACGTCGTTATAAGTTTTGGGACACTGTGCATGAACAAAGCAGGCCTTGCAAGTGGATTTAACGTGTTGCCAATTAACAGTCTGTATGTGCCACTTGCTTTAAATAAACAGCAGGAGATTGAGCACCAGTGACTTGACACCTACAGCCGACAACGCTACAAGCAGGGTTCATACCTGCACGAGAAAACCCCGTTGGATTTAGAGTACGAGGCCTTAACGTGATTTAAGGAAACACTAGGCTTTCTACCGGAGCGGACGGACGTGTTTGTCCGTGTTAGACCCTTCTTCAGCCACAACTTTGCAGTCTCGTTTATATTCTCAGGTTTCCGCACGTGGACGCCCTCATCAGTACATTTATTTCACTCAAGTGAATAGAGCCTTTACTAGTTTACATGAACACATTCGGACGACGTACTTTACGTCAAAGCATTTTCCAGGATAGAAAATTTGTTTTGCGCAAGCGTGTTCGATGAATGCCAATGTGCTTTCTTGCTCATCTGAATAGAGTTCCCTCTGCATTACGACGCAGTTTCATAACAGGCTTCAAGTTGCACAGGTGAAACCCCGGTGTAGTTCAAGTCCAGTGTCCTTTCCTCTCTGCAGTCGGGAAGATAGTGCCCACAAGTTAGTTGACACAGACAGTTGACATGCGTTGAGCAGGCATCGAGTTGCGTAGGGGAGACCCCAGTGCATTCCAAGTCCAGTGTCATTTTCTCTTGGCCATCAGAGTAAGGCAGCGTGATCCAAGACGTAAGAGCATTTCCTTGGTTCAGTTATGTTTTGATGGTTTATGTTGTGATGGTTTATGTAATGACTCATGAGCCAAGACTCAAGAGCATTGCTTGGTTCATTTATGTTGTGATGGTTTATGTTGTGATGGTTTATGTAATGACTTATGAGCCAAGACTTAAGAGCATTCGCTTGGTTCATTTATGTTGTGATGGTTTATGCTCTGATGCTTCACGTAATGACTTATGAGGCAAGACTTAAGAGCATTTGCTTGGTTCATTCATGTTGTGATGGTTTCTGTTTTGATCGTTTCAATGTGCCAACCTTGTTTCCGAGCCGTGGACAGCGATTGAGCATGAGACAAGGCTTAACAGGGACTCCAAGGCTTATTTACGGGCTGTTCGCGGCGTGTTTCTGAACCTGTTTTGCATTACGCCCTTGCATTGCGCAAGCGTGTTCGATGAATGCCAATGTGCTTTCTTGCTCATCTGAATAGAGTTCCCTCTGCATTTCGACACAGTTTTCATAACAGGCTTCAAGTTGCACAGGGTTAAACCCCGGTGTAGTTCAAGTCCAGTGCCATTATCTCTTGGCCATCAGAGGAAGGGAGCATGAGTCATGACTGCAGAGCATTTGCTTGGTTCATTTATGTTGTGATGTTTATGTTGTGATGGTTTATGTAATGACTTATGAGCCAAGTCTTAAGAGCATTGCTTGGTTCATTTATGTTGTGATGGTTTATGTAATGACTTATGAGGCAAGACTTAAGAGCATTCGCTTGGTTCATTTATGTTGTGATGGTTTATGCTCTGATGCTTCACGTAATGACTTATGAGGCAAGACTTAAGAGCATTTGCTTGGTTCATTCATGTTGTGATGGTTTCTGTTTTGATCGTTTCAATGTGCCAACCTTGTTTCCGAGCCGTGACAGCGATTGAGCATGAGACAAGGCTTAACAGGGACTCCAAGGCTTATTTACGGGCTGTTCGCGCGTGTTCTGAACCTGTTTTGCATTACGCCCTTGCATTGCGCAAGCGTGTTCGATGAATGCCAATGTGCTTTCTTGCTCATCTGAATAGAGTTCCCTCTGCATTTCGACACAGTTTCATAACAGGCTTCAAGTTGCACAGGTTAAACCCCGGTGTAGTTCAAGTCCAGTGCCATTATCTCTTGGCCATCAGAGGAAGGGAGCATGAGTCATGACTGAAGAGCATTTGCTTGGTTCATTTATGTTGTGATGGTTTATGTTGTGATGGTTTATGTAATGACTTATGAGGCAAGACTTAAGAGCATTCGCTTGGTTCATTCATGTTGTGATGGTTTATGCTCTGATGCTTCACGTAATGACTTATGAGGCAAGACTTAAGAGCATTTGCTTGGTTCATTCATGTTGTGATGGTTTCTGTTTCGATCGTTTCAAGGTGCCAACCTTGTTTCCGAGCCGTGACAGCGATTGAGCATGAGACAAGCTTAACAGCGACTCCAAGGCTTATTGACGGGCTGTTTCGGGCGTGTTGTCAACCTTCCCAAAGTGTCATTCACCTTCTCACCCTCCGCCATGCTTTCCTCGTTAGTATAGTGGACAGTATCTCCGCCTGTTCACGCGAAGACCGGGGTTCGATTCCCCGACGGGTGAGTCTCTTTTGCCTTACGCCCCACTGTTTGAATGCCACGGGGCTTGTTTGCTCAGCCGACTGCGATTCTGTATGCCGTCAGCCATAGTTTCCATGCGACACATATACTCTACTTTTTCACATTTTTATTGCTATTACCACACCAGATTAGATCACTCCGCTAAGAGACAGCTCTCCCGCTTCATGTGGCTGTATTACACAGGGGGAGAACAATACATTCTTCACCACAGGCTGCACGTCGTTATAAGTTTTGGGACACTGTGCCATGAACAAAGCAGCCCTTGCAGGTTGATTTAACGTGTTGCCAATTAAACAGTCTGTATGTGCCACTTGCTTTAAATAAACAGCAGGAGATTGAGCACCAGTGACTTGACACCTACAGCCGACAACGCTACAAGCAGGGTTCATACCTGCACGAGAAAACCACGTTGGATTTAGAGTACGAGGCTTAACGTGATTTAAGGAAACACTAGGCTTTCTACCGGAGCGGACGGACGTGTTTGTCCGTGTTAGACCCTTCTTCAGCCACAACTTTGCAGTCTCGTTTATATTCTCAGGTTTCCGCACGTGGACGCCCTCATCAGTACATTTATTTCACTCAAGTGATAGAGCCTTTACTAGTTTACATGAACACATTTGGACGACGTACTTTACGTCAAAGCATTTTCCAGGATAGAAAATTTGTTTTGCGCAAGCGTGTTCGATTGAATGCCAATGTGCTTTTCTTGCTCATCTGAATAGAGTTTCCCTCTGCATTTCGACACAGTGTTTCATAACAGGCTTCAAGTTGCACAGGTTAAACCCCCGGTGTAGTTCAAGTCCCAGTGCCATTATCTCTTGGCCATCAGAGGAAGGGAGCATGAGTCATGACCTGAAGAGCATTTGCTTGGTTCATTTATGTTGTGATGGTTTATGTTGTGATGGTTTATGTAATGACTTATGAGCCAAGTCTTAAGAGCATTGCTTGGTTCATTCTATGTTGTGATGGTTTATGTAATGACTTATTGAGGCAAGACTTAAGAGCATTCGCTTGTTCATTTATGTTGTTGATGGTTTATGCTCTGATGCTTCACGTAATGACTTATGAGGCAAGACTTAAGAGCATTTGCTTGGTTCATTCATGTTGTGATGGTTTCTGTTTCGATCGTTTCAATGTGCCAACCTTGTTTCCGAGCCGTGACAGCGATTGAGCATGAGACAAGCTTAACAGCGGACTCAAGGCTTATTTACGGGCTGATTCGCGCGTGTTCTGAACCTGTTTTGCATTACGCCCTTGCATTGCGCAAGCGTGTTCTCGATGAATGCCAATGTGCTTTCTTGCTCATCTGAATAGAGTTCCCTCTGCATTTCGACACAGTTTCATAACAGGCTTCAAGTTGCACAGGTTAAACCCCGGTGTTAGTCAAGTCCAGTGTCATTATCTCTTGGCCATCAGAGGAAGGGAGCATGAGTCATGACTGAAGAGCATTCTGCTTGGTTCATTTATGTTGTGATGGTTTATGTTGTGATGGTTTATGTAATGACTTATGAGCCAAGTCTTAAGAGCATTGCTTGGTTCATTTATGTTGTGATGGTTTATGTAATGACTTATGAGGCAAGACTTAAGAGCATTCGCTTGGTTCAATTTATGTTGTGATGGTTTATGCTCTGATGCTTCACGTAATGACTTATGAGGCAAGACTTAGAGCATTTGCTTGGTTCATTCATGTTGTGATGGTTTCTGTTTTGATCGTTTCAATGTGCCAACCTTGTTTCTGAGCCGTGACAGCGATTGAGCATGAGACAAGGCTTAACAGGGACTCCAAGGCTTATTTACGGGCTGTTCGCGCGTGTTCTGAACCTGTTTTGCATTACGCCCTTGCATTGCGCAAGCGTGTTCGATGAATGCCAATGTGCTTTCTTGCTCATCTGAATAGAGTTCCCTCTGCATTTCGACACAGTTTCATAACAGGCTTCAAGTTGCACAGGTTAAACCCCGGTGTAGTTCAAGTCCAGTGTCATTATCTCTTGGCCATCAGAGGAAGGGAGCATGAGTCATGACTGAAGAGCATTTGCTTGGTTCATTTATGTGTGATGGTTTATGTGTGATGGTTTATGTAATGACCTTATGAGCCAAGTCTTAAGAGCATTGCTTGGTTCATTTATGTTGTGATGGTTTATGTAATGACTTATGAGGCAAGACTTAAGAGCATTCGCTTGGTTCATTTATGTTGTGATGGTTTATGCTCTGATGCTTCACGTAATGACTTATGAGGCAAGACTTAAGAGCATTTGCTTGGTTCATTCATGTTGTGATGGTTTCTGTTTTGATCGTTCAATGTGCCAACCTTGTTTCCGAGCCGTGACAGCGATTTGAGCATGAGACAAGGCTTAACAGGGACTCCAAGGCTTATTTACGGGCTGTTCGCGCGTGTTCTGAACCTGTTTTGCATTACGCCCTTGCATTGCGCAAGCGTGTTCGATGAATGCCCAATGTGCTTTCTTGCTCATCTGAATAGAGTTCCCTCTGCATTTCGACACAGTTTCATAACAGGCTTCCAAGTTGCACAGGTTAAACCCCGGTGTAGTCAAGTCCAGTGTCATTATCTCTTGGCCATCAGAGGAAGGGAGCATGAGTCATGACTGAAGAGCATTTGCTTGGTTCATTTATGTTGTGATGGTTTATGTTTGATGGTTTATGTAATGACTTATGAGCCAAGTCTTAAGAGCATTGCTTGGTTCATTATGTTGTGATGGTTTATGTAATGACTTATGAGGCAAGACTTAAGAGCATTCGCTTGGTTCATTTATGTTGTGATGGTTTATGCTCTGATGCTTCACGTAATGACTTATGAGGCAAGACTTAAGAGCATTTGCTTGGTTCATTCATGTTGTGATGGTTTCTGTTTGATCGTTTCAATGTGCCAACCTTGTTTCCGAGCCGTGACAGCGATTGAGCATGAGACAAGGCTTAACAGGGACTCCAAGGCTTATTTACGGGCTGTTCGCGCGTGTTCTGAACCTGTTTTGCATTACGCCCTTGCATTGCGCAAGCGTGTTCGATGAATGCCAATGTGCTTTCTTGCTCATCTGAATAGAGTTCCCTCTGCATTTCGACACAGTTTCATAACAGGCTTCAAGTTGCACAGGTTAAACCCCGGTGTAGTTCAAGTCCAGTGTCATTATCTCTTGGCCATCAGAGGAAGGGAGCATGAGTCATGACTGAAGAGCATTTGCTTGGTTCATTTATGTTGTGATGGTTTATGTTGTGATGGTTTATGTAATGACTTATGAGCCAAGTCTTAAGAGCATTGCTTGGTTCATTTATGTTGTGATGGTTTATGTAATGACTTATGAGGCAAGACTTAAGAGCATTCGCTTGGTTTCATTTATGTTGTGATGGTTTATGCTCTGATGCTTCACGTAATGACTTATGAGGCAAGACTTAAGAGCATTTGCTTGGTTCATTCATGTTGTGATGGTTTCTGTTTTCGATCGTTTCAATGTGCCAACCTTGTTCCGAGCGTGACAGCTGATTTGAGCATGAGACAAGCTTAACAGCGACTCCAAGGCTTATTTACGGGCTGTTCGCGCGTGTTCTGAACCTGTTTTGCATACGCCCTTGCATTGCGCAAGCGTGTTCGATGAATGCCAATGTGCTTTCTTGCTCATCTGAATAGAGTTTCCCTCTGCATTTCGACACAGTTTCATAACAGGCTTCAAGTTGCACAGGTTAAACCCGGTGTAGTTCAAGTCCAGTGTCATTATCTCTTGGCCATCAGAGGAAGGGAGCATGAGTCATGACTGAAGAGCATTTGCTTGGTTCATTTATGTTGTGATGGTTTATGTTGTGATGGTTTATGTAATGACTTATGAGCCAAGTCTTAAGAGCATTGCTTGGTTCATTTATGTTGTGATGGTTTATGTAATGACTTATGAGGCAAGACTTAAGAGCATTCGCTTGGTTCATTTATGTTGTGATGGTTTATGCTCTGATGCTTCACGTAATGACTTATGAGGCAAGACTTAAGAGCATTTGCTTGGTTCATTCATGTTGTGATGGTTTCTGTTTTTGATCGTTTCAATGTGCCAACCTTGTTTCCGAGCCGTGACAGCGATTGAGCATGAGACAAGGCTTAACAGGGACTCCAAGGCTTATTTACGGGCTGTTCGCGCGTGTTTCTGAACCTGTTTTGCATTACGCCCTTGCATTGCGCAAGCGTGTTCGATGAATGCCAATGTGCTTTCTTGCTCATCTGAATAGAGTTCCCTCTGCATTTCGACACAGTTTCATAACAGGCTTCAAGTTGCACAGGTTAAAACCCCGGTGTAGTTCAAGTCCAGTGCCATTATCTCTGGCCATCAGAGGAAGGGAGCATGAGTCATGACTGAAGAGCATTTGCTTGGTTCATTTATGTTGTGATGGTTTATGTTGTGATGGTTTATGTAATGACTTATGAGCCAAGTCCTTAAGAGCATTGCTTGGTTCATTTATGTTGTGATGGTTTATGTAATGACTTATGAGGCAAGACTTAAGAGCATTCGCTTGGTTCATTCATGTTGTGATGGTTTATGCTCTGATGCTTCACGTAATGACTTATGAGGCAAGACTTAAGAGCATTTGCTTGGTTCATTCATGTTGTGATGGTTTCTGTTTCGATCGTTTCAATGTGCCAACCTTGTTTCCGAGCCGTGACAGCGATTGAGCATGAGACAAGCTTAACAGCGACTCCAAGGCTTATTGACGGGCTGTTCGGGGCGTGTTGTCAACCTTCCAAAGTGTCATTCACCTTCTCACCCTCCGCCATGCTTTCCTCGTTAGTATAGTTGGACAGTATCTCCGCCTGTCACGCGGAAGACCGGGGTTCGATTCCCCGACGGGGAGTCTCTTTTGCCTTACGCCCCACTGTTTGAATGCCACGGGGCTTGTTTGCTCAGCCGACTGCGATTCTGTATGCCGTCAGCCATAGTTTCCATGCGACACATATACTCTACTTTTTCACATTTTTATGCTATTACCACACCAGATTAGATCACTCCGCTAAGAGACAGCTCTCCCGCTGCATGTGGCTGTATTACACAGGGGAGAACAATACATTCTTCACCACAGGCTGCACGTCGTTATAAGTTTTGGGACACTGTGCCATGAACACAGCAGCCCTTGCAGGTTGATTTAACGTGTTGCCAATTAAACAGTCTGTATGTGCCACTTGCTTTAAATAAACAGCAGGAGATTGAGCACCAGTGACCTTGACACCTACAGCCGACAACGCTACAAGCAGGGTTCATACCTGCACGAGAAAACCACGTTGGATTTAGAGTACGAGGCCTTAACGTGATTTAAGGAAACCACTAGGCTTTCTACAGGAGCGGACGGACGTGTTTGTCCGTGTTAGACCCTTCTTCAGCCACAACTTTGCAGTCTCGTTTATATTCTCAGGTTTCCGCACGTGGACGCCCTCATCAGTACATTTATTTCACTCAAGTGAATAGAGCCTTTACTAGTTTACATGAACACATTTGGACGACGTACTTTACGTCAAAGCATTTTCCAGGATAGAAAATTTGTTTTGCGCAAGCGTGTTCGATGAATGCCAATGTGCTTTCTTGCTCATCTGAATAGAGTTCCCTCTGCATTTCGACACAGTTTCATAACAGGCTTCAAGTTGCACAGGTTAAACCCCGGTGTAGTTCAAGTCCAGTGCCATTATCTCTTGGCCATCAGAGGAAGGGAGCATGAGTCATGACTGAAGAGCATTTGCTTGGTTCATTTATGTTGTGATGGTTTATGTTGTGATGGTTTATGTAATGACTTATGAGCCAAGTCTTAAGAGCATTGCTTGGTTCATTTATGTTGTGATGGTTTATGTAATGACTTATGAGGCAAGACTTAAGAGCATTCGCTTGGTTCATTTATGTTGTGATGGTTTATGCTCTGATGCTTCACGTAATGACTTATGAGGCAAGACTTAAGAGCATTTGCTTGGTTCATTCATGTTGTGATGGTTTCTGTTTCGATCGTTTCAATGTGCCAACCTTGTTTCCGAGCCGTGACAGCGATTGAGCATGAGACAAGCTTAACAGCGACTCCAAGGCTTATTTACGGGCTGTTCGCGCGTGTTCTGAACCTGTTTTGCATTACGCCCTTGCATTGCGCAAGCGTGTTCGATGAATGCCAATGTGCTTTCTTGCTCATCTGAATAGAGTTCCCTCTGCATTTCGACACAGTTTCATAACAGGCTTCAAGTTGCACAGGTTAAACCCCGGTGTAGTTCAAGTCCAGTGTCATTATCTCTTGGCCATCAGAGGAAGGGAGCATGAGTCATGACTGAAGAGCATTTGCTTGGTTCATTTATGTTGTGATGGTTTATGTTGTGATGGTTTATGTAATGACTTATGAGCCAAGTCTTAAGAGCATTGCTTGGTTCATTTATGTTGTGATGGTTTATGTAATGACTTATGAGGCAAGACTTAAGAGCATTCGCTTGGTTCATTTATGTTGTGATGGTTTATGCTCTGATGCTTCACGTAATGACTTATGAGGCAAGACTTAAGAGCATTTGCTTGGTTCATTCATGTTGTGATGGTTTCTGTTTTGATCGTTTCAATGTGCCAACCTTGTTTCCGAGCCGTGACAGCGATTGAGCATGAGACAAGGCTTAACAGGGACTCCAAGGCTTATTTACGGGCTGTTCGCGCGTGTTCTGAACCTGTTTTGCATTACGCCCTTGCATTGCGCAAGCGTGTTCGATGAATGCCAATGTGCTTTCTTGCTCATCTGAATAGAGTTCCCTCTGCATTTCGACACAGTTTCATAACAGGCTTCAAGTTGCACAGGTTAAACCCCGGTGTAGTTCAAGTCCAGTGTCATTATCTCTTGGCCATCAGAGGAAGGGAGCATGAGTCATGACTGAAGAGCATTTGCTTGGTTCATTTATGTTGTGATGGTTTATGTTGTGATGGTTTATGTAATGACTTATGAGCCAAGTCTTAAGAGCATTGCTTGGTTCATTTATGTTGTGATGGTTTATGTAATGACTTATGAGGCAAGACTTAAGAGCATTCGCTTGGTTCATTTATGTTGTGATGGTTTATGCTCTGATGCTTCACGTAATGACTTATGAGGCAAGACTTAAGAGCATTTGCTTGGTTCATTCATGTTGTGATGGTTTCTGTTTTGATCGTTTCAATGTGCCAACCTTGTTTCCGAGCCGTGACAGCGATTGAGCATGAGACAAGGCTTAACAGGGACTCCAAGGCTTATTTACGGGCTGTTCGCGCGTGTTCTGAACCTGTTTTGCATTACGCCCTTGCATTGCGCAAGCGTGTTCGATGAATGCCAATGTGCTTTCTTGCTCATCTGAATAGAGTTCCCTCTGCATTTCGACACAGTTTCATAACAGGCTTCAAGTTGCACAGGTTAAACCCCGGTGTAGTTCAAGTCCAGTGTCATTATCTCTTGGCCATCAGAGGAAGGGAGCATGAGTCATGACTGAAGAGCATTTGCTTGGTTCATTTATGTTGTGATGGTTTATGTTGTGATGGTTTATGTAATGACTTATGAGCCAAGTCTTAAGAGCATTGCTTGGTTCATTTATGTTGTGATGGTTTATGTAATGACTTATGAGGCAAGACTTAAGAGCATTCGCTTGGTTCATTTATGTTGTGATGGTTTATGCTCTGATGCTTCACGTAATGACTTATGAGGCAAGACTTAAGAGCATTTGCTTGGTTCATTCATGTTGTGATGGTTTCTGTTTTGATCGTTTCAATGTGCCAACCTTGTTTCCGAGCCGTGACAGCGATTGAGCATGAGACAAGGCTTAACAGGGACTCCAAGGCTTATTTACGGGCTGTTCGCGCGTGTTCTGAACCTGTTTTGCATTACGCCCTTGCATTGCGCAAGCGTGTTCGATGAATGCCAATGTGCTTTCTTGCTCATCTGAATAGAGTTCCCTCTGCATTTCGACACAGTTTCATAACAGGCTTCAAGTTGCACAGGTTAAACCCCGGTGTAGTTCAAGTCCAGTGTCATTATCTCTTGGCCATCAGAGGAAGGGAGCATGAGTCATGACTGAAGAGCATTTGCTTGGTTCATTTATGTTGTGATGGTTTATGTTGTGATGGTTTATGTAATGACTTATGAGCCAAGTCTTAAGAGCATTGCTTGGTTCATTTATGTTGTGATGGTTTATGTAATGACTTATGAGGCAAGACTTAAGAGCATTCGCTTGGTTCATTTATGTTGTGATGGTTTATGCTCTGATGCTTCACGTAATGACTTATGAGGCAAGACTTAAGAGCATTTGCTTGGTTCATTCATGTTGTGATGGTTTCTGTTTCGATCGTTTCAATGTGCCAACCTTGTTTCCGAGCCGTGACAGCGATTGAGCATGAGACAAGCTTAACAGCGACTCCAAGGCTTATTTACGGGCTGTTCGCGCGTGTTCTGAACCTGTTTTGCATTACGCCCTTGCATTGCGCAAGCGTGTTCGATGAATGCCAATGTGCTTTCTTGCTCATCTGAATAGAGTTCCCTCTGCATTTCGACACAGTTTCATAACAGGCTTCAAGTTGCACAGGTTAAACCCCGGTGTAGTTCAAGTCCAGTGTCATTATCTCTTGGCCATCAGAGGAAGGGAGCATGAGTCATGACTGAAGAGCATTTGCTTGGTTCATTTATGTTGTGATGGTTTATGTTGTGATGGTTTATGTAATGACTTATGAGCCAAGTCTTAAGAGCATTGCTTGGTTCATTTATGTTGTGATGGTTTATGTAATGACTTATGAGGCAAGACTTAAGAGCATTCGCTTGGTTCATTTATGTTGTGATGGTTTATGCTCTGATGCTTCACGTAATGACTTATGAGGCAAGACTTAAGAGCATTTGCTTGGTTCATTCATGTTGTGATGGTTTCTGTTTTGATCGTTTCAATGTGCCAACCTTGTTTCCGAGCCGTGACAGCGATTGAGCATGAGACAAGGCTTAACAGGGACTCCAAGGCTTATTTACGGGCTGTTCGCGCGTGTTCTGAACCTGTTTTGCATTACGCCCTTGCATTGCGCAAGCGTGTTCGATGAATGCCAATGTGCTTTCTTGCTCATCTGAATAGAGTTCCCTCTGCATTTCGACACAGTTTCATAACAGGCTTCAAGTTGCACAGGTTAAACCCCGGTGTAGTTCAAGTCCAGTGCCATTATCTCTTGGCCATCAGAGGAAGGGAGCATGAGTCATGACTGAAGAGCATTTGCTTGGTTCATTTATGTTGTGATGGTTTATGTTGTGATGGTTTATGTAATGACTTATGAGCCAAGTCTTAAGAGCATTGCTTGGTTCATTTATGTTGTGATGGTTTATGTAATGACTTATGAGGCAAGACTTAAGAGCATTCGCTTGGTTCATTCATGTTGTGATGGTTTATGCTCTGATGCTTCACGTAATGACTTATGAGGCAAGACTTAAGAGCATTTGCTTGGTTCATTCATGTTGTGATGGTTTCTGTTTCGATCGTTTCAATGTGCCAACCTTGTTTCCGAGCCGTGACAGCGATTGAGCATGAGACAAGCTTAACAGCGACTCCAAGGCTTATTGACGGGCTGTTCGGGCGTGTTGTCAACCTTCCAAAGTGTCATTCACCTTCTCACCCTCCGCCATGCTTTCCTCGTTAGTATAGTGGACAGTATCTCCGCCTGTCACGCGGAAGACCGGGGTTCGATTCCCCGACGGGGAGTCTCTTTTGCCTTACGCCCCACTGTTTGAATGCCACGGGGCTTGTTTGCTCAGCCGACTGCGATTCTGTATGCCGTCAGCCATAGTTTCCATGCGACACATATACTCTACTTTTTCACATTTTTATGCTATTACCACACCAGATTAGATCACTCCGCTAAGAGACAGCTCTCCCGCTGCATGTGGCTGTATTACACAGGGGAGAACAATACATTCTTCACCACAGGCTGCACGTCGTTATAAGTTTTGGGACACTGTGCCATGAACAAAGCAGCCCTTGCAGGTTGATTTAACGTGTTGCCAATTAAACAGTCTGTATGTGCCACTTGCTTTAAATAAACAGCAGGAGATTGAGCACCAGTGACTTGACACCTACAGCCGACAACGCTACAAGCAGGGTTCATACCTGCACGAGAAAACCACGTTGGATTTAGAGTACGAGGCCTTAACGTGATTTAAGGAAACACTAGGCTTTCTACCGGAGCGGACGGACGTGTTTGTCCGTGTTAGACCCTTCTTCAGCCACAACTTTGCAGTCTCGTTTATATTCTCAGGTTTCCGCACGTGGACGCCCTCATCAGTACATTTATTTCACTCAAGTGAATAGAGCCTTTACTAGTTTACATGAACACATTCGGACGACGTACTTTTTACGTCAAAGCATTTTCCAGGATAGAAAATTTGTTTTGCGCAAGCGTGTTCGATGAATGCCAATGTGCTTTCTTGCTCATCTGAATAGAGTTCCCTCTGCATTACGACACAGTTTCATAACAGGCTTCAAGTTGCACAGGTGAAACCCCGGTGTAGTTCAAGTCCAGTGTCCTTTCCTCTCTGCAGTCGGGAAGATAGTGCCCACGAGTTAGTTGACACAGACAGTTGACATGCGTTGAGCAGGCATCGAGTTGCGTAGGGGAGACCCCAGTGCATTCCAAGTCCAGTGTCATTTTCTCTTGGCCATCAGAGTAAGGCAGCGTGATCCAAGACGTAAGAGCATTTCCTTGGTTCAGTTATGTTCTGATGGTTTATGTTGTGATGGTTTATGTAATGACTCATGAGCCAAGACTCAAGAGCATTGCTTGGTTCATTTATGTTGTGATGGTTTATGTTGTGATGGTTTATGTAATGACTTATGAGCCAAGACTTAAGAGCATTCGCTTGGTTCATTTATGTTGTGATGGTTTATGCTCTGATGCTTCATGTAATGACTTATGAGGCAAGACTTAAGAGCATTTGCTTGGTTCATTCATGTTGTGATGGTTTCTGTTTTGATCGTTTCAATGTGCCAACCTTGTTTCCGAGCCGTGACAGCGATTGAGCATGAGACAAGGCTTAACAGGGACTCCAAGGCTTATTTACGGGCTGTTCGCGCGTGTTCTGAACCTGTTTTGCATTACGCCCTTGCATTGCGCAAGCGTGTTCGATGAATGCCAATGTGCTTTCTTGCTCATCTGAATAGAGTTCCCTCTGCATTTCGACACAGTTTCATAACAGGCTTCAAGTTGCACAGGTTAAACCCCGGTGTAGTTCAAGTCCAGTGTCATTATCTCTTGGCCATCAGAGGAAGGGAGCATGAGTCATGACTGAAGAGCATTTGCTTGGTTCATTTATGTTGTGATGGTTTATGTTGTGATGGTTTATGTAATGACTTATGAGCCAAGTCTTAAGAGCATTGCTTGGTTCATTTATGTTGTGATGGTTTATGTAATGACTTATGAGGCAAGACTTAAGAGCATTCGCTTGGTTCATTTATGTTGTGATGGTTTATGCTCTGATGCTTCACGTAATGACTTATGAGGCAAGACTTAAGAGCATTTGCTTGGTTCATTCATGTTGTGATGGTTTCTGTTTCGATCGTTTCAATGTGCCAACCTTGTTTCCGAGCCGTGACAGCGATTGAGCATGAGACAAGCTTAACAGCGACTCCAAGGCTTATTTACGGGCTGTTCGCGCGTGTTCTGAACCTGTTTTGCATTACGCCCTTGCATTGCGCAAGCGTGTTCGATGAATGCCAATGTGCTTTCTTGTTCATCTGAATAGAGTTCCCTCTGCATTTCGACACAGTTTCATAACAGGCTTCAAGTTGCACAGGTTAAACCCCGGTGTAGTTCAAGTCCAGTGTCATTATCTCTTGGCCATCAGAGGAAGGGAGCATGAGTCATGACTGAAGAGCATTTGCTTGGTTCATTTATGTTGTGATGGTTTATGTTGTGATGGTTTATGTAATGACTTATGAGCCAAGTCTTAAGAGCATTGCTTGGTTCATTTATGTTGTGATGGTTTATGTAATGACTTATGAGGCAAGACTTAAGAGCATTCGCTTGGTTCATTTATGTTGTGATGGTTTATGCTCTGATGCTTCACGTAATGACTTATGAGGCAAGACTTAAGAGCATTTGCTTGGTTCATTCATGTTGTGATGGTTTCTGTTTCGATCGTTTCAATGTGCCAACCTTGTTTCCGAGCCGTGACAGCGATTGAGCATGAGACAAGGCTTAACAGGGACTCCAAGGCTTATTTACGGGCTGTTCGCGCGTGTTCTGAACCTGTTTTGCATTACGCCCTTGCATTGCGCAAGCGTGTTCGATGAATGCCAATGTGCTTTCTTGCTCATCTGAATAGAGTTCCCTCTGCATTACGACGCAGTTTCATAACAGGCTTCAAGTTGCACAGGTTAAACCCCGGTGTAGTTCAAGTCCAGTGCCATTATCTCTTGGCCATCAGAGGAAGGGAGCATGAGTCATGACTGAAGAGCATTTGCTTGGTTCATTTATGTTGTGATGGTTTATGTTGTGATGGTTTATGTAATGACTTATGAGACAAGTCTTAAGAGCATTGCTTGGTTCATTTATGTTGTGATGGTTTATGTAATGACTTATGAGGCAAGACTTAAGAGCATTCGCTTGGTTCATTCATGTTGTGATGGTTTATGCTCTGATGCTTCACGTAATGACTTATGAGGCAAGACTTAAGAGCATTTGCTTGGTTCATTCATGTTGTGATGGTTTCTGTTTCGATCGTTTCAATGTGCCAACCTTGTTTCCGAGCCGTGACAGCGATTGAGCATGAGACAAGCTTAACAGCGACTCCAAGGCTTATTGACGGGCTGTTCGGGCGTGTTGTCAACCTTCAAAAGTGTCATTCACCTTCTCACCCTCCGCCATGCTTTCCTCGTTAGTATAGTGGACAGTATCTCCGCCTGTCACGCGGAAGACCGGGGTTCGATTCCCCGACGGGGAGTCTCTTTTGCCTTACGCCCCACTGTTTGAATGCCACGGGGCTTGTTTGCTCAGCCGACTGCGATTCTGTATGCCGTCAGCCATAGTTTCCATGCGACACATATACTCTACTTTTTCACATTTTTATGCTATTACCACACCAGATTAGATCACTCCGCTAAGAGACAGCTCTCCCGCTGCATGTGGCTGTATTACACAGGGGAGAACAATACATTCTTCACCACAGGCTGCACGTCGTTATAAGTTTTGGGACACTGTGCCATGAACAAAGCAGCCCTTGCAGGTTGATTTAACGTGTTGCCAATTAAACAGTCTGTATGTGCCACTTGCTTTAAATAAACAGCAGGAGATTGAGCACCAGTGACTTGACACCTACAGCCGACAACGCTACAAGCAGGGTTCATACCTGCACGAGAAAACCACGTTGGATTTAGAGTACGAGGCCTTAACGTGATTTAAGGAAACACTAGGCTTTCTACCGGAGCGGACGGACGTGTTTGTCCGTGTTAGACCCTTCTTCAGCCACAACTTTGCAGTCTCGTTTATATTCTCAGGTTTCCGCACGTGGACGCCCTCATCAGTACATTTATTTCACTCAAGTGAATAGAGCCTTTACTAGTTTACATGAACACATTCGGACGACGTACTTTACGTCAAAGCATTTTCCAGGATAGAAAATTTGTTTTGCGCAAGCGTGTTCGATGAATGCCAATGTGCTTTCTTGCTCATCTGAATAGAGTTCCCTCTGCATTACGACGCAGTTTCATAACAGGCTTCAAGTTGCACAGGTGAAACCCCGGTGTAGTTCAAGTCCAGTGTCCTTTCCTCTCTGCAGTCGGGAAGATAGTGCCCACGAGTTAGTTGACACAGACAGTTGACATGCGTTGAGCAGGCATCGAGTTGCGTAGGGGAGACCCCAGTGCATTCCAAGTCCAGTGTCATTTTCTCTTGGCCATCAGAGTAAGGCAGCGTGATCCAAGACGTAAGAGCATTTCCTTGGTTCAGTTATGTTCTGATGGTTTATGTTGTGATGGTTTATGTAATGACTCATGAGCCAAGACTCAAGAGCATTGCTTGGTTCATTTATGTTGTGATGGTTTATGTTGTGATGGTTTATGTAATGACTTATGAGCCAAGACTTAAGAGCATTCGCTTGGTTCATTTATGTTGTGATGGTTTATGCTCTGATGCTTCATGTAATGACTTATGAGGCAAGACTTAAGAGCATTTGCTTGGTTCATTCATGTTGTGATGGTTTCTGTTTTGATCGTTTCAATGTGCCAACCTTGTTTCCGAGCCGTGACAGCGATTGAGCATGAGACAAGGCTTAACAGGGACTCCAAGGCTTATTTACGGGCTGTTCGCGCGTGTTCTGAACCTGTTTTGCATTACGCCCTTGCATTGCGCAAGCGTGTTCGATGAATGCCAATGTGCTTTCTTGCTCATCTGAATAGAGTTCCCTCTGCATTTCGACACAGTTTCATAACAGGCTTCAAGTTGCACAGGTTAAACCCCGGTGTAGTTCAAGTCCAGTGTCATTATCTCTTGGCCATCAGAGGAAGGGAGCATGAGTCATGACTGAAGAGCATTTGCTTGGTTCATTTATGTTGTGATGGTTTATGTTGTGATGGTTTATGTAATGACTTATGAGCCAAGTCTTAAGAGCATTGCTTGGTTCATTTATGTTGTGATGGTTTATGTAATGACTTATGAGGCAAGACTTAAGAGCATTCGCTTGGTTCATTTATGTTGTGATGGTTTATGCTCTGATGCTTCACGTAATGACTTATGAGGCAAGACTTAAGAGCATTTGCTTGGTTCATTCATGTTGTGATGGTTTCTGTTTCGATCGTTTCAATGTGCCAACCTTGTTTCCGAGCCGTGACAGCGATTGAGCATGAGACAAGGCTTAACAGGGACTCCAAGGCTTATTTACGGGCTGTTCGCGCGTGTTCTGAACCTGTTTTGCATTACGCCCTTGCATTGCGCAAGCGTGTTCGATGAATGCCAATGTGCTTTCTTGCTCATCTGAATAGAGTTCCCTCTGCATTTCGACACAGTTTCATAACAGGCTTCAAGTTGCACAGGTTAAACCCCGGTGTAGTTCAAGTCCAGTGCCATTATCTCTTGGCCATCAGAGGAAGGGAGCATGAGTCATGACTGAAGAGCATTTGCTTGGTTCATTTATGTTGTGATGGTTTATGTTGTGATGGTTTATGTAATGACTTATGAGCCAAGTCTTAAGAGCATTGCTTGGTTCATTTATGTTGTGATGGTTTATGTAATGACTTATGAGGCAAGACTTAAGAGCATTCGCTTGGTTCATTCATGTTGTGATGGTTTATGCTCTGATGCTTCACGTAATGACTTATGAGGCAAGACTTAAGAGCATTTGCTTGGTTCATTCATGTTGTGATGGTTTCTGTTTCGATCGTTTCAATGTGCCAACCTTGTTTCCGAGCCGTGACAGCGATTGAGCATGAGACAAGCTTAACAGCGACTCCAAGGCTTATTGACGGGCTGTTCGGGCGTGTTGTCAACCTTCCAAAGTGTCATTCACCTTCTCACCCTCCGCCATGCTTTCCTCGTTAGTATAGTGGACAGTATCTCCGCCTGTCACGCGGAAGACCGGGGTTCGATTCCCCGACGGGGAGTCTCTTTTGCCTTACGCCCCACTGTTTGAATGCCACGGGGCTTGTTTGCTCAGCCGACTGCGATTCTGTATGCCGTCAGCCATAGTTTCCATGCGACACATATACTCTACTTTTTCACATTTTTATGCTATTACCACACCAGATTAGATCACTCCGCTAAGAGACAGCTCTCCCGCTGCATGTGGCTGTATTCCACAGGGGAGAACAATACATTCTTCACCACAGGCTGCACGTCGTTATAAGTTTTGGGACACTGTGCCATGAACAAAGCAGCCCTTGCAGGTTGATTTAACGTGTTGCCAATTAAACAGTCTGTATGTGCCACTTGCTTTAAATAAACAGCAGGAGATTGAGCACCAGTGACTTGACACCTACAGCCGACAACGCTACAAGCAGGGTTCATACCTGCACGAGAAAACCACGTTGGATTTAGAGTACGAGGCCTTAACGTGATTTAAGGAAACACTAGGCTTTCTACCGGAGCGGACGGACGTGTTTGTCCGTGTTAGACCCTTCTTCAGCCACAACTTTGCAGTCTCGTTTATATTCTCAGGTTTCCGCACGTGGACGCCCTCATCAGTACATTTATTTCACTCAAGTGAATAGAGCCTTTACTAGTTTACATGAACACATTCGGACGACGTACTTTACGTCAAAGCATTTTCCAGGATAGAAAATTTGTTTTGCGCAAGCGTGTTCGATGAATGCCAATGTGCTTTCTTGCTCATCTGAATAGAGTTCCCTCTGCATTACGACGCAGTTTCATAACAGGCTTCAAGTTGCACAGGTGAAACCCCGGTGTAGTTCAAGTCCAGTGTCCTTTCCTCTCTGCAGTCGGGAAGATAGTGCCCACGAGTTAGTTGACACAGACAGTTGACATGCGTTGAGCAGGCATCGAGTTGCGTAGGGGAGACCCCAGTGCATTCCAAGTCCAGTGTCATTTTCTCTTGGCCATCAGAGTAAGGCAGCGTGATCCAAGACGTAAGAGCATTTCCTTGGTTCAGTTATGTTCTGATGGTTTATGTTGTGATGGTTTATGTAATGACTCATGAGCCAAGACTCAAGAGCATTGCTTGGTTCATTTATGTTGTGATGGTTTATGTTGTGATGGTTTATGTAATGACTTATGAGCCAAGACTTAAGAGCATTCGCTTGGTTCATTTATGTTGTGATGGTTTATGCTCTGATGCTTCATGTAATGACTTATGAGGCAAGACTTAAGAGCATTTGCTTGGTTCATTCATGTTGTGATGGTTTCTGTTTTGATCGTTTCAATGTGCCAACCTTGTTTCCGAGCCGTGACAGCGATTGAGCATGAGACAAGGCTTAACAGGGACTCCAAGGCTTATTTACGGGCTGTTCGCGCGTGTTCTGAACCTGTTTTGCATTACGCCCTTGCATTGCGCAAGCGTGTTCGATGAATGCCAATGTGCTTTCTTGCTCATCTGAATAGAGTTCCCTCTGCATTTCGACACAGTTTCATAACAGGCTTCAAGTTGCACAGGTTAAACCCCGGTGTAGTTCAAGTCCAGTGTCATTATCTCTTGGCCATCAGAGGAAGGGAGCATGAGTCATGACTGAAGAGCATTTGCTTGGTTCATTTATGTTGTGATGGTTTATGTTGTGATGGTTTATGTAATGACTTATGAGCCAAGTCTTAAGAGCATTGCTTGGTTCATTTATGTTGTGATGGTTTATGTAATGACTTATGAGGCAAGACCTAAGAGCATTCGCTTGGTTCATTCATGTTGTGATGGTTTATGCTCTGATGCTTCACGTAATGACTTATGAGGCAAGACTTAAGAGCATTTGCTTGGTTCATTCATGTTGTGATGGTTTCTGTTTCGATCGTTTCAATGTGCCAACCTTGTTTCCGAGCCGTGACAGCGATTGAGCATGAGACAAGGCTTAACAGGGACTCCAAGGCTTATTTACGGGCTGTTCGGGCGTGTTGTCAACCTTCCAAAGTGTCGTTCGCCTTCTCACCCGCCGCCACGCTTTCCTCGTTAGTATAGTGGACAGTATCTCCGCCTGTCACGCGGAAGACCGGGGTTCGATTCCCCGACGGGGAGTCTCTTTTGCCTTACGCCCCACTGTATGAATGCCACGGGGCTTGTTTGCTCAGCCGACTGCGATTCTGTATGCCGTCAGCCACAGTTTCCATGCGACACATATACTCTACTTTTTCACATTTTTATGCTATTACCACACCAGATTAGATCACTCCGCTAAGAGACAGCTCTCCCGCTGCATGTGGCTGTATTCCACAGGGGAGAACAATACATTCTTCACCACAGGCTGCACGTCGTTATAAGTTTTGGGACACTGTGCCATGAACAAAGCAGGCCTTGCAAGTGGATTTAACGTGTTGCCAATTAAACAGTCTGTATGTGCCACTTGCTTTAAATAAACAGCAGGAGATTGAGCACCAGTGACTTGACACCTACAGCCGACAACGCTACAAGCAGGGTTCATACCTGCACGAGAAAACCACGTTGGATTTAGAGTACGAGGCCTTAACGTGATTTAAGGAAACACTAGGCTTTCTACCGGAGCGGACGGACGTGTTTGTCCGTGTTAGACCCTTCTTCAGCCACAACTTTGCAGTCTCGTTTATATTCTCAGGTTTCCGCACGTGGACGCCCTCATCAGTACATTTATTTCACTCAAGTGAATAGAGCCTTTACTAGTTTACATGAACACATTCGGACGACGTACTTTACGTCAAAGCATTTTCCAGGATAGAAAATTTGTTTTGCGCAAGCGTGTTCGATGAATGCCAATGTGCTTTCTTGCTCATCTGAATAGAGTTCCCTCTGCATTACGACGCAGTTTCATAACAGGCTTCAAGTTGCACAGGTGAAACCCCGGTGTAGTTCAAGTCCAGTGTCCTTTCCTCTCTGCAGTCGGGAAGATAGTGCCCACGAGTTAGTTGACGCAGACAGTTGACATGCGTTGAGCAGGCATCGAGTTGCGTAGGGGAGACCCCAGTGCATTCCAAGTCCAGTGTCATTTTCTCTTGGCCATCAGAGTAAGGCAGCGTGATCCAAGACGTAAGAGCATTTCCTTGGTTCAGTTATGTTCTGATGGTTTATGTTGTGATGGTTTATGTAATGACTCATGAGCCAAGACTCAAGAGCATTGCTTGGTTCATTTATGTTGTGATGGTTTATGTTGTGATGGTTTATGTAATGACTTATGAGCCAAGACTTAAGAGCATTCGCTTGGTTCATTTATGTTGTGATGGTTTATGCTCTGATGCTTCATGTAATGACTTATGAGGCAAGACTTAAGAGCATTTGCTTGGTTCATTCATGTTGTGATGGTTTCTGTTTTGATCGTTTCAATGTGCCAACCTTGTTTCCGAGCCGTGACAGCGATTGAGCATGAGACAAGGCTTAACAGGGACTCCAAGGCTTATTTACGGGCTGTTCGCGCGTGTTCTGAACCTGTTTTGCATTACGCCCTTGCATTGCGCAAGCGTGTTCGATGAATGCCAATGTGCTTTCTTGCTCATCTGAATAGAGTTCCCTCTGCATTTCGACACAGTTTCATAACAGGCTTCAAGTTGCACAGGTTAAACCCCGGTGTAGTTCAAGTCCAGTGTCATTATCTCTTGGCCATCAGAGGAAGGGAGCATGAGTCATGACTGAAGAGCATTTGCTTGGTTCATTTATGTTGTGATGGTTTATGTTGTGATGGTTTATGTAATGACTTATGAGCCAAGTCTTAAGAGCATTGCTTGGTTCATTTATGTTGTGATGGTTTATGTAATGACTTATGAGGCAAGACTTAAGAGCATTCGCTTGGTTCATTTATGTTGTGATGGTTTATGCTCTGATGCTTCACGTAATGACTTATGAGGCAAGACTTAAGAGCATTTGCTTGGTTCATTCATGTTGTGATGGTTTCTGTTTCGATCGTTTCAATGTGCCAACCTTGTTTCCGAGCCGTGACAGCGATTGAGCATGAGACAAGGCTTAACAGGGACTCCAAGGCTTATTTACGGGCTGTTCGGGCGTGTTGTCAACCTTCCAAAGTGTCGTTCGCCTTCTCACCCGCCGCCACGCTTTCCTCGTTAGTATAGTGGACAGTATCTCCGCCTGTCACGCGGAAGACCGGGGTTCGATTCCCCGACGGGGAGTCTCTTTTGCCTTACGCCCCACTGTATGAATGCCACGGGGCTTGTTTGCTCAGCCGACTGCGATTCTGTATGCCGTCAGCCACAGTTTCCATGCGACACATATACTCTACTTTTTCACATTTTTATGCTATTACCACACCAGATTAGATCACTCCGCTAAGAGACAGCTCTCCCGCTGCATGTGGCTGTATTCCACAGGGGAGAACAATACATTCTTCACCACAGGCTGCACGTCGTTATAAGTTTTGGGACACTGTGCCATGAACAAAGCAGGCCTTGCAAGTGGATTTAACGTGTTGCCAATTAAACAGTCTGTATGTGCCACTTGCTTTAAATAAACAGCAGGAGATTGAGCACCAGTGACTTGACACCTACAGCCGACAACGCTACAAGCAGGGTTCATACCTGCACGAGAAAACCCCGTTGGATTTAGAGTACGAGGCCTTAACGTGATTTAAGGAAACACTAGGCTTTCTACCGGAGCGGACGGACGTGTTTGTCCGTGTTAGACCCTTCTTCAGCCACAACTTTGCAGTCTCGTTTATATTCTCAGGTTTCCGCACGTGGACGCCCTCATCAGTACATTTATTTCACTCAAGTGAATAGAGCCTTTACTAGTTTACATGAACACATTCGGACGACGTACTTTACGTCAAAGCATTTTCCAGGATAGAAAATTTGTTTTGCGCAAGCGTGTTCGATGAATGCCAATGTGCTTTCTTGCTCATCTGAATAGAGTTCCCTCTGCATTACGACGCAGTTTCATAACAGGCTTCAAGTTGCACAGGTGAAACCCCGGTGTAGTTCAAGTCCAGTGTCCTTTCCTCTCTGCAGTCGGGAAGATAGTGCCCACGAGTTAGTTGACACAGACAGTTGACATGCGTTGAGCAGGCATCGAGTTGCGTAGGGGAGACCCCAGTGCATTCCAAGTCCAGTGTCATTTTCTCTTGGCCATCAGAGTAAGGCAGCGTGATCCAAGACGTAAGAGCATTTCCTTGGTTCAGTTATGTTCTGATGGTTTATGTTGTGATGGTTTATGTAATGACTCATGAGCCAAGACTCAAGAGCATTGCTTGGTTCATTTATGTTGTGATGGTTTATGTTGTGATGGTTTATGTAATGACTTATGAGCCAAGACTTAAGAGCATTCGCTTGGTTCATTTATGTTGTGATGGTTTATGCTCTGATGCTTCATGTAATGACTTATGAGGCAAGACTTAAGAGCATTTGCTTGGTTCATTTATGTTGTGATGGTTTCTGTTTTGATCGTTTCAATGTGCCAACCTTGTTTCCGAGCCGTGACAGCGATTGAGCATGAGACAAGGCTTAACAGGGACTCCAAGGCTTATTTACGGGCTGTTCGCGCGTGTTCTGAACCTGTTTTGCATTACGCCCTTGCATTGCGCAAGCGTGTTCGATGAATGCCAATGTGCTTTCTTGCTCATCTGAATAGAGTTCCCTCTGCATTTCGACACAGTTTCATAACAGGCTTCAAGTTGCACAGGTTAAACCCCGGTGTAGTTCAAGTCCAGTGCCATTATCTCTTGGCCATCAGAGGAAGGGAGCATGAGTCATGACTGAAGAGCATTTGCTTGGTTCATTTATGTTGTGATGGTTTATGTTGTGATGGTTTATGTAATGACTTATGAGCCAAGTCTTAAGAGCATTGCTTGGTTCATTTATGTTGTGATGGTTTATGTAATGACTTATGAGGCAAGACTTAAGAGCATTCGCTTGGTTCATTCATGTTGTGATGGTTTATGCTCTGATGCTTCACGTAATGACTTATGAGGCAAGACTTAAGAGCATTTGCTTGGTTCATTCATGTTGTGATGGTTTCTGTTTCGATCGTTTCAATGTGCCAACCTTGTTTCCGAGCCGTGACAGCGATTGAGCATGAGACAAGCTTAACAGCGACTCCAAGGCTTATTGACGGGCTGTTCGGGCGTGTTGTCAACCTTCCAAAGTGTCATTCACCTTCTCACCCTTCGCCATGCTTTCCTCGTTAGTATAGTGGACAGTATCTCCGCCTGTCACGCGGAAGACCGGGGTTCGATTCCCCGACGGGGAGTCTCTTTTGCCTTACGCCCCACTGTATGAATGCCACGGGGCTTGTTTGCTCAGCCGACTGCGATTCTGTATGCCGTCAGCCATAGTTTCCATGCGACACATATACTCTACTTTTTCACATTTTTATGCTATTACCACACCAGATTAGATCACTCCGCTAAGAGACAAGCTCTCCCGCTTCATGTGGCTGTATTACACAGGGGAGAACAATACATTCTTCACCACAGGCTGCACGTCGTTATAAGTTTTGGGACACTGTGCCATGAACAAAGCAGGCCTTGCAGGTTGATTTAACGTGTTGCCAATTAAACAGTCTGTATGTGCCACTTGCGTTAAATAAACAGCAGGAGATTGAGCACCAGTGACTTGACACCTACAGCCGACAACGCTACAAGCAGGGTTCATACCTGCACGAGAAAACCACGTTGGATTTAGAGTACGAGGCCTTAACGTGATTTAAGGAAACACTAGGCTTTCTACCGGAGCGGACGGACGTGTTTGTCCGTGTTAGACCCTTCTTCAGCCACAACTTTGCAGTCTCGTTTATATTCTCAGGTTTCCGCACGTGGACGCCCTCATCAGTACATTTATTTCACTCAAGTGAATAGAGCCTTTACTAGTTTACATGAACACATTCGGACGACGTACTTTACGTCAAAGCATTTTCCAGGATAGAAAATTTGTTTTGCGCAAGCGTGTTCGATGAATGCCAATGTGCTTTCTTGCTCATCTGAATAGAGTTCCCTCTGCATTACGACGCAGTTTCATAACAGGCTTCAAGTTGCACAGGTGAAACCCCGGTGTAGTTCAAGTCCAGTGTCCTTTCCTCTCTGCAGTCGGGAAGATAGTGCCCACGAGTTAGTTGACACAGACAGTTGACATGCGTTGAGCAGGCATCGAGTTGCGTAGGGGAGACCCCAGTGCATTCCAAGTCCAGTGTCATTTTCTCTTGGCCATCAGAGTAAGGCAGCGTGATCCAAGACGTAAGAGCATTTCCTTGGTTCAGTTATGTTCTGATGGTTTATGTTGTGATGGTTTATGTAATGACTCATGAGCCAAGACTCAAGAGCATTGCTTGGTTCATTTATGTTGTGATGGTTTATGTTGTGATGGTTTATGTAATGACTTATGAGCCAAGACTTAAGAGCATTCGCTTGGTTCATTTATGTTGTGATGGTTTATGCTCTGATGCTTCATGTAATGACTTATGAGGCAAGACTTAAGAGCATTTGCTTGGTTCATTCATGTTGTGATGGTTTCTGTTTTGATCGTTTCAATGTGCCAACCTTGTTTCCGAGCCGTGACAGCGATTGAGCATGAGACAAGGCTTAACAGGGACTCCAAGGCTTATTTACGGGCTGTTCGCGCGTGTTCTGAACCTGTTTTGCATTACGCCCTTGCATTGCGCAAGCGTGTTCGATGAATGCCAATGTGCTTTCTTGCTCATCTGAATAGAGTTCCCTCTGCATTTCGACACAGTTTCATAACAGGCTTCAAGTTGCACAGGTTAAACCCCGGTGTAGTTCAAGTCCAGTGTCATTATCTCTTGGCCATCAGAGGAAGGGAGCATGAGTCATGACTGAAGAGCATTTGCTTGGTTAATTTATGTTGTGATGGTTTATGTTGTGATGGTTTATGTAATGACTTATGAGCCAAGTCTTAAGAGCATTGCTTGGTTCATTTATGTTGTGATGGTTTATGTAATGACTTATGAGGCAAGACTTAAGAGCATTCGCTTGGTTCATTTATGTTGTGATGGTTTATGCTCTGATGCTTCACGTAATGACTTATGAGGCAAGACTTAAGAGCATTTGCTTGGTTCATTCATGTTGTGATGGTTTCTGTTTTGATCGTTTCAATGTGCCAACCTTGTTTCCGAGCCGTGACAGCGATTGAGCATGAGACAAGGCTTAACAGGGACTCCAAGGCTTATTTACGGGCTGTTCGCGCGTGTTCTGAACCTGTTTTGCATTACGCCCTTGCATTGCGCAAGCGTGTTCGATGAATGCCAATGTGCTTTCTTGCTCATCTGAATAGAGTTCCCTCTGCATTTCGACACAGTTTCATAACAGGCTTCAAGTTGCACAGGTTAAACCCCGGTGTAGTTCAAGTCCAGTGCCATTATCTCTTGGCCATCAGAGGAAGGGAGCATGAGTCATGACTGAAGAGCATTTGCTTGGTTCATTTATGTTGTGATGGTTTATGTTGTGATGGTTTATGTAATGACTTATGAGCCAAGTCTTAAGAGCATTGCTTGGTTCATTTATGTTGTGATGGTTTATGTAATGACTTATGAGGCAAGACTTAAGAGCATTCGCTTGGTTCATTCATGTTGTGATGGTTTATGCTCTGATGCTTCACGTAATGACTTATGAGGCAAGACTTAAGAGCATTTGCTTGGTTCATTCATGTTGTGATGGTTTCTGTTTCGATCGTTTCAATGTGCCAACCTTGTTTCCGAGCCGTGACAGCGATTGAGCATGAGACAAGCTTAACAGCGACTCCAAGGCTTATTGACGGGCTGTTCGGGCGTGTTGTCAACCTTCCAAAGTGTCATTCACCTTCTCACCCTCCGCCATGCTTTCCTCGTTAGTATAGTGGACAGTATCTCCGCCTGTCACGCGGAAGACCGGGGTTCGATTCCCCGACGGGGAGTCTCTTTTGCCTTACGCCCCACTGTTTGAATGCCACGGGGCTTGTTTGCTCAGCCGACTGCGATTCTGTATGCCGTCAGCCATAGTTTCCATGCGACACATATACTCTACTTTTTCACATTTTTATGCTATTACCACACCAGATTAGATCACTCCGCTAAGAGACAGCTCTCCCGCTGCATGTGGCTGTATTACACAGGGGAGAACAATACATTCTTCACCACAGGCTGCACGTCGTTATAAGTTTTGGGACACTGTGCCATGAACAAAGCAGCCCTTGCAGGTTGATTTAACGTGTTGCCAATTAAACAGTCTGTATGTGCCACTTGCTTTAAATAAACAGCAGGAGATTGAGCACCAGTGACTTGACACCTACAGCCGACAACGCTACAAGCAGGGTTCATACCTGCACGAGAAAACCACGTTGGATTTAGAGTACGAGGCCTTAACGTGATTTAAGGAAACACTAGGCTTTCTACCGGAGCGGACGGACGTGTTTGTCCGTGTTAGACCCTTCTTCAGCCACAACTTTGCAGTCTCGTTTATATTCTCAGGTTTCCGCACGTGGACGCCCTCATCAGTACATTTATTTCACTCAAGTGAATAGAGCCTTTACTAGTTTACATGAACACATTCGGACGACGTACTTTACGTCAAAGCATTTTCCAGGATAGAAAATTTGTTTTGCGCAAGCGTGTTCGATGAATGCCAATGTGCTTTCTTGCTCATCTGAATAGAGTTCCCTCTGCATTACGACACAGTTTCATAACAGGCTTCAAGTTGCACAGGTGAAACCCCGGTGTAGTTCAAGTCCAGTGTCCTTTCCTCTCTGCAGTCGGGAAGATAGTGCCCACGAGTTAGTTGACACAGACAGTTGACATGCGTTGAGCAGGCATCGAGTTGCGTAGGGGAGACCCCAGTGCATTCCAAGTCCAGTGTCATTTTCTCTTGGCCATCAGAGTAAGGCAGCGTGATCCAAGACGTAAGAGCATTTCCTTGGTTCAGTTATGTTCTGATGGTTTATGTTGTGATGGTTTATGTAATGACTCATGAGCCAAGACTCAAGAGCATTGCTTGGTTCATTTATGTTGTGATGGTTTATGTTGTGATGGTTTATGTAATGACTTATGAGCCAAGACTTAAGAGCATTCGCTTGGTTCATTTATGTTGTGATGGTTTATGCTCTGATGCTTCATGTAATGACTTATGAGGCAAGACTTAAGAGCATTTGCTTGGTTCATTCATGTTGTGATGGTTTCTGTTTTGATCGTTTCAATGTGCCAACCTTGTTTCCGAGCCGTGACAGCGATTAAGCATGAGACAAGGCTTAACAGGGACTCCAAGGCTTATTTACGGGCTGTTCGCGCGTGTTCTGAACCTGTTTTGCATTACGCCCTTGCATTGCGCAAGCGTGTTCGATGAATGCCAATGTGCTTTCTTGCTCATCTGAATAGAGTTCCCTCTGCATTTCGACACAGTTTCATAACAGGCTTCAAGTTGCACAGGTTAAACCCCGGTGTAGTTCAAGTCCAGTGTCATTATCTCTTGGCCATCAGAGGAAGGGAGCATGAGTCATGACTGAAGAGCATTTGCTTGGTTCATTTATGTTGTGATGGTTTATGTTGTGATGGTTTATGTAATGACTTATGAGCCAAGTCTTAAGAGCATTGCTTGGTTCATTTATGTTGTGATGGTTTATGTAATGACTTATGAGGCAAGACTTAAGAGCATTCGCTTGGTTCATTTATGTTGTGATGGTTTATGCTCTGATGCTTCACGTAATGACTTATGAGGCAAGACTTAAGAGCATTTGCTTGGTTCATTCATGTTGTGATGGTTTCTGTTTCGATCGTTTCAATGTGCCAACCTTGTTTCCGAGCCGTGACAGCGATTGAGCATGAGACAAGCTTAACAGCGACTCAAGGCTTATTGACGGGCTGTTCGGGCGTGTTGTCAACCTTCCAAAGTGTCATTCACCTTCTCACCCTTCGCCATGCTTTCCTCGTTAGTATAGTGGACAGTATCTCCGCCTGTCACGCGGAAGACCGGGGTTCGATTCCCCGACGGGGAGTCTCTTTTGCCTTACGCCCCACTGTTTGAATGCCACGGGGCTTGTTTGCTCAGCCGACTGCGATTCTGTATGCCGTCAGCCATAGTTTCCATGCGACACATATACTCTACTTTTTCACATTTTTATGCTATTACCACACCAGATTAGATCACTCCGCTAAGAGACAGCTCTCCCGCTGCATGTGGCTGTATTACACAGGGGAGAACAATACATTCTTCACCACAGGCTGCACGTCGTTATAAGTTTTGGGACACTGTGCCATGAACAAAGCAGCCCTTGCAGGTTGATTTAACGTGTTGCCAATTAAACAGTCTGTATGTGCCACTTGCTTTAAATAAACAGCAGGAGATTGAGCACCAGTGACTTGACACCTACAGCCGACAACGCTACAAGCAGGGTTCATACCTGCACGAGAAAACCACGTTGGATTTAGAGTACGAGGCCTTAACGTGATTTAAGGAAACACTAGGCTTTCTACCGGAGCGGACGGACGTGTTTGTCCGTGTTAGACCCTTCTTCAGCCACAACTTTGCAGTCTCGTTTATATTCTCAGGTTTCCGCACGTGGACGCCCTCATCAGTACATTTATTTCACTCAAGTGAATAGAGCCTTTACTAGTTTACATGAACACATTCGGACGACGTACTTTACGTCAAAGCATTTTCCAGGATAGAAAATTTGTTTTGCGCAAGCGTGTTCGATGAATGCCAATGTGCTTTCTTGCTCATCTGAATAGAGTTCCCTCTGCATTACGACACAGTTTCATAACAGGCTTCAAGTTGCACAGGTGAAACCCCGGTGTAGTTCAAGTCCAGTGTCCTTTCCTCTCTGCAGTCGGGAAGATAGTGCCCACGAGTTAGTTGACGCAGACAGTTGACATGCGTTGAGCAGGCATCGAGTTGCGTAGGGGAGACCCCAGTGCATTCCAAGTCCAGTGTCATTTTCTCTTGGCCATCAGAGTAAGGCAGCGTGATCCAAGACGTAAGAGCATTTCCTTGGTTCAGTTATGTTCTGATGGTTTATGTTGTGATGGTTTATGTAATGACTCATGAGCCAAGACTCAAGAGCATTGCTTGGTTCATTTATGTTGTGATGGTTTATGTTGTGATGGTTTATGTAATGACTTATGAGCCAAGACTTAAGAGCATTCGCTTGGTTCATTTATGTTGTGATGGTTTATGCTCTGATGCTTCATGTAATGACTTATGAGGCAAGACTTAAGAGCATTTGCTTGGTTCATTCATGTTGTGATGGTTTCTGTTTTGATCGTTTCAATGTGCCAACCTTGTTTCCGAGCCGTGACAGCGATTAAGCATGAGACAAGGCTTAACAGGGACTCCAAGGCTTATTTACGGGCTGTTCGCGCGTGTTCTGAACCTGTTTTGCATTACGCCCTTGCATTGCGCAAGCGTGTTCGATGAATGCCAATGTGCTTTCTTGCTCATCTGAATAGAGTTCCCTCTGCATTTCGACACAGTTTCATAACAGGCTTCAAGTTGCACAGGTTAAACCCCGGTGTAGTTCAAGTCCAGTGTCATTATCTCTTGGCCATCAGAGGAAGGGAGCATGAGTCATGACTGAAGAGCATTTGCTTGGTTCATTTATGTTGTGATGGTTTATGTTGTGATGGTTTATGTAATGACTTATGAGCCAAGTCTTAAGAGCATTGCTTGGTTCATTTATGTTGTGATGGTTTATGTAATGACTTATGAGGCAAGACTTAAGAGCATTCGCTTGGTTCATTTATGTTGTGATGGTTTATGCTCTGATGCTTCACGTAATGACTTATGAGGCAAGACTTAAGAGCATTTGCTTGGTTCATTCATGTTGTGATGGTTTCTGTTTCGATCGTTTCAATGTGCCAACCTTGTTTCCGAGCCGTGACAGCGATTGAGCATGAGACAAGCTTAACAGCGACTCCAAGGCTTATTTACGGGCTGTTCGCGCGTGTTCTGAACCTGTTTTGCATTACGCCCTTGCATTGCGCAAGCGTGTTCGATGAATGCCAATGTGCTTTCTTGCTCATCTGAATAGAGTTCCCTCTGCATTTCGACACAGTTTCATAACAGGCTTCAAGTTGCACAGGTTAAACCCCGGTGTAGTTCAAGTCCAGTGTCATTATCTCTTGGCCATCAGAGGAAGGGAGCATGAGTCATGACTGAAGAGCATTTGCTTGGTTCATTTATGTTGTGATGGTTTATGTTGTGATGGTTTATGTAATGACTTATGAGCCAAGTCTTAAGAGCATTGCTTGGTTCATTTATGTTGTGATGGTTTATGTAATGACTTATGAGGCAAGACTTAAGAGCATTCGCTTGGTTCATTTATGTTGTGATGGTTTATGCTCTGATGCTTCACGTAATGACTTATGAGGCAAGACTTAAGAGCATTTGCTTGGTTCATTCATGTTGTGATGGTTTCTGTTTCGATCGTTTCAATGTGCCAACCTTGTTTCCGAGCCGTGACAGCGATTGAGCATGAGACAAGGCTTAACAGGGACTGCAAGGCTTATTTACGGGCTGTTCGCGCGTGTTCTGAACCTGTTTTGCATTACGCCCTTGCATTGCGCAAGCGTGTTCGATGAATGCCAATGTGCTTTCTTGCTCATCTGAATAGAGTTCCCTCTGCATTTCGACACAGTTTCATAACAGGCTTCAAGTTGCACAGGTTAAACCCCGGTGTAGTTCAAGTCCAGTGCCATTATCTCTTGGCCATCAGAGGAAGGGAGCATGAGTCATGACTGAAGAGCATTTGCTTGGTTCATTTATGTTGTGATGGTTTATGTTGTGATGGTTTATGTAATGACTTATGAGCCAAGTCTTAAGAGCATTGCTTGGTTCATTTATGTTGTGATGGTTTATGCAATGACTTATGAGGCAAGACTTAAGAGCATTCGCTTGGTTCATTCATGTTGTGATGGTTTATGCTCTGATGCTTCACGTAATGACTTATGAGGCAAGACTTAAGAGCATTTGCTTGGTTCATTCATGTTGTGATGGTTTCTGTTTCGATCGTTTCAATGTGCCAACCTTGTTTCCGAGCCGTGACAGCGATTGAGCATGAGACAAGCTTAACAGCGACTCCAAGGCTTATTGACGGGCTGTTCGGGCGTGTTGTCAACCTTCCAAAGTGTCATTCACCTTCTCACCCTCCGCCATGCTTTCCTCGTTAGCATAGTGGACAGTATCTCCGCCTGTCACGCGGAAGACCGGGGTTCGATTCCCCGACGGGGAGTCTCTTTTGCCTTACGCCCCACTGTTTGAATGCCACGGGGCTTGTTTGCTCAGCCGACTGCGATTCTGTATGCCGTCAGCCATAGTTTCCATGCGACACATATACTCTACTTTTTCACATTTTTATGCTATTACCACACCAGATTAGATCACTCCGCTAAGAGACAGCTCTCCCGCTGCATGTGGCTGTATTACACAGGGGAGAACAATACATTCTTCACCACAGGCTGCACGTCGTTATAAGTTTTGGGACACTGTGCCATGAACAAAGCAGCCCTTGCAGGTTGATTTAACGTGTTGCCAATTAAACAGTCTGTATGTGCCACTTGCTTTAAATAAACAGCAGGAGATTGAGCACCAGTGACTTGACACCTACAGCCGACAACGCTACAAGCAGGGTTCATACCTGCACGAGAAAACCACGTTGGATTTAGAGTACGAGGCCTTAACGTGATTTAAGGAAACACTAGGCTTTCTACCGGAGCGGACGGACGTGTTTGTCCGTGTTAGACCCTTCTTCAGCCACAACTTTGCAGTCTCGTTTATATTCTCAGGTTTCCGCACGTGGACGCCCTCATCAGTACATTTATTTCACTCAAGTGAATAGAGCCTTTACTAGTTTACATGAACACATTCGGACGACGTACTTTACGTCAAAGCATTTTCCAGGATAGAAAATTTGTTTTGCGCAAGCGTGTTCGATGAATGCCAATGTGCTTTCTTGCTCATCTGAATAGAGTTCCCTCTGCATTACGACACAGTTTCATAACAGGCTTCAAGTTGCACAGGTGAAACCCCGGTGTAGTTCAAGTCCAGTGTCCTTTCCTCTCTGCAGTCGGGAAGATAGTGCCCACGAGTTAGTTGACACAGACAGTTGACATGCGTTGAGCAGGCATCGAGTTGCGTAGGGGAGACCCCAGTGCATTCCAAGTCCAGTGTCATTTTCTCTTGGCCATCAGAGTAAGGCAGCGTGATCCAAGACGTAAGAGCATTTCCTTGGTTCAGTTATGTTCTGATGGTTTATGTTGTGATGGTTTATGTAATGACTCATGAGCCAAGACTCAAGAGCATTGCTTGGTTCATTTATGTTGTGATGGTTTATGTTGTGATGGTTTATGTAATGACTTATGAGCCAAGACTTAAGAGCATTCGCTTGGTTCATTTATGTTGTGATGGTTTATGCTCTGATGCTTCATGTAATGACTTATGAGGCAAGACTTAAGAGCATTTGCTTGGTTCATTCATGTTGTGATGGTTTCTGTTTTGATCGTTTCAATGTGCCAACCTTGTTTCCGAGCCGTGACAGCGATTGAGCATGAGACAAGGCTTAACAGGGACTCCAAGGCTTATTTACGGGCTGTTCGCGCGTGTTCTGAACCTGTTTTGCATTACGCCCTTGCATTGCGCAAGCGTGTTCGATGAATGCCAATGTGCTTTCTTGCTCATCTGAATAGAGTTCCCTCTGCATTTCGACACAGTTTCATAACAGGCTTCAAGTTGCACAGGTTAAACCCCGGTGTAGTTCAAGTCCAGTGTCATTATCTCTTGGCCATCAGAGGAAGGGAGCATGAGTCATGACTGAAGAGCATTTGCTTGGTTCATTTATGTTGTGATGGTTTATGTTGTGATGGTTTATGTAATGACTTATGAGCCAAGTCTTAAGAGCATTGCTTGGTTCATTTATGTTGTGATGGTTTATGTAATGACTTATGAGGCAAGACTTAAGAGCATTCGCTTGGTTCATTTATGTTGTGATGGTTTATGCTCTGATGCTTCACGTAATGACTTATGAGGCAAGACTTAAGAGCATTTGCTTGGTTCATTCATGTTGTGATGGTTTCTGTTTTGATCGTTTCAATGTGCCAACCTTGTTTCCGAGCCGTGACAGCGATTGAGCATGAGACAAGGCTTAACAGGGACTCCAAGGCTTATTTACGGGCTGTTCGCGCGTGTTCTGAACCTGTTTTGCATTACGCCCTTGCATTGCGCAAGCGTGTTCGATGAATGCCAATGTGCTTTCTTGCTCATCTGAATAGAGTTCCCTCTGCATTTCGACACAGTTTCATAACAGGCTTCAAGTTGCACAGGTTAAACCCCGGTGTAGTTCAAGTCCAGTGTCATTATCTCTTGGCCATCAGAGGAAGGGAGCATGAGTCATGACTGAAGAGCATTTGCTTGGTTCATTTATGTTGTGATGGTTTATGTTGTGATGGTTTATGTAATGACTTATGAGCCAAGTCTTAAGAGCATTGCTTGGTTCATTTATGTTGTGATGGTTTATGTAATGACTTATGAGGCAAGACTTAAGAGCATTCGCTTGGTTCATTTATGTTGTGATGGTTTATGCTCTGATGCTTCACGTAATGACTTATGAGGCAAGACTTAAGAGCATTTGCTTGGTTCATTCATGTTGTGATGGTTTCTGTTTTGATCGTTTCAATGTGCCAACCTTGTTTCCGAGCCGTGACAGCGATTGAGCATGAGACAAGGCTTAACAGGGACTCCAAGGCTTATTTACGGGCTGTTCGCGCGTGTTCTGAACCTGTTTTGCATTACGCCCTTGCATTGCGCAAGCGTGTTCGATGAATGCCAATGTGCTTTCTTGCTCATCTGAATAGAGTTCCCTCTGCATTTCGACACAGTTTCATAACAGGCTTCAAGTTGCACAGGTTAAACCCCGGTGTAGTTCAAGTCCAGTGTCATTATCTCTTGGCCATCAGAGGAAGGGAGCATGAGTCATGACTGAAGAGCATTTGCTTGGTTCATTTATGTTGTGATGGTTTATGTTGTGATGGTTTATGTAATGACTTATGAGCCAAGTCTTAAGAGCATTGCTTGGTTCATTTATGTTGTGATGGTTTATGTAATGACTTATGAGGCAAGACTTAAGAGCATTCGCTTGGTTCATTTATGTTGTGATGGTTTATGCTCTGATGCTTCACGTAATGACTTATGAGGCAAGACTTAAGAGCATTTGCTTGGTTCATTCATGTTGTGATGGTTTCTGTTTCGATCGTTTCAATGTGCCAACCTTGTTTCCGAGCCGTGACAGCGATTGAGCATGAGACAAGCTTAACAGCGACTCAAGGCTTATTGACGGGCTGTTCGGGCGTGTTGTCAACCTTCCAAAGTGTCATTCACCTTCTCACCCTTCGCCATGCTTTCCTCGTTAGTATAGTGGACAGTATCTCCGCCTGTCACGCGGAAGACCGGGGTTCGATTCCCCGACGGGGAGTCTCTTTTGCCTTACGCCCCACTGTTTGAATGCCACGGGGCTTGTTTGCTCAGCCGACTGCGATTCTGTATGCCGTCAGCCATAGTTTCCATGCGACACATATACTCTACTTTTTCACATTTTTATGCTATTACCACACCAGATTAGATCACTCCGCTAAGAGACAGCTCTCCCGCTGCATGTGGCTGTATTACACAGGGGAGAACAATACATTCTTCACCACAGGCTGCACGTCGTTATAAGTTTTGGGACACTGTGCCATGAACAAAGCAGCCCTTGCAGGTTGATTTAACGTGTTGCCAATTAAACAGTCTGTATGTGCCACTTGCTTTAAATAAACAGCAGGAGATTGAGCACCAGTGACTTGACACCTACAGCCGACAACGCTACAAGCAGGGTTCATACCTGCACGAGAAAACCACGTTGGATTTAGAGTACGAGGCCTTAACGTGATTTAAGGAAACACTAGGCTTTCTACCGGAGCGGACGGACGTGTTTGTCCGTGTTAGACCCTTCTTCAGCCACAACTTTGCAGTCTCGTTTATATTCTCAGGTTTCCGCACGTGGACGCCCTCATCAGTACATTTATTTCACTCAAGTGAATAGAGCCTTTACTAGTTTACATGAACACATTCGGACGACGTACTTTACGTCAAAGCATTTTCCAGGATAGAAAATTTGTTTTGCGCAAGCGTGTTCGATGAATGCCAATGTGCTTTCTTGCTCATCTGAATAGAGTTCCCTCTGCATTACGACACAGTTTCATAACAGGCTTCAAGTTGCACAGGTGAAACCCCGGTGTAGTTCAAGTCCAGTGTCCTTTCCTCTCTGCAGTCGGGAAGATAGTGCCCACGAGTTAGTTGACACAGACAGTTGACATGCGTTGAGCAGGCATCGAGTTGCGTAGGGGAGACCCCAGTGCATTCCAAGTCCAGTGTCATTTTCTCTTGGCCATCAGAGTAAGGCAGCGTGATCCAAGACGTAAGAGCATTTCCTTGGTTCAGTTATGTTCTGATGGTTTATGTTGTGATGGTTTATGTAATGACTCATGAGCCAAGACTCAAGAGCATTGCTTGGTTCATTTATGTTGTGATGGTTTATGTTGTGATGGTTTATGTAATGACTTATGAGCCAAGACTTAAGAGCATTCGCTTGGTTCATTTATGTTGTGATGGTTTATGCTCTGATGCTTCATGTAATGACTTATGAGGCAAGACTTAAGAGCATTTGCTTGGTTCATTCATGTTGTGATGGTTTCTGTTTTGATCGTTTCAATGTGCCAACCTTGTTTCCGAGCCGTGACAGCGATTGAGCATGAGACAAGGCTTAACAGGGACTCCAAGGCTTATTTACGGGCTGTTCGCGCGTGTTCTGAACCTGTTTTGCATTACGCCCTTGCATTGCGCAAGCGTGTTCGATGAATGCCAATGTGCTTTCTTGCTCATCTGAATAGAGTTCCCTCTGCATTTCGACACAGTTTCATAACAGGCTTCAAGTTGCACAGGTTAAACCCCGGTGTAGTTCAAGTCCAGTGTCATTATCTCTTGGCCATCAGAGGAAGGGAGCATGAGTCATGACTGAAGAGCATTTGCTTGGTTCATTTATGTTGTGATGGTTTATGTTGTGATGGTTTATGTAATGACTTATGAGCCAAGTCTTAAGAGCATTGCTTGGTTCATTTATGTTGTGATGGTTTATGTAATGACTTATGAGGCAAGACTTAAGAGCATTCGCTTGGTTCATTTATGTTGTGATGGTTTATGCTCTGATGCTTCACGTAATGACTTATGAGGCAAGACTTAAGAGCATTTGCTTGGTTCATTCATGTTGTGATGGTTTCTGTTTCGATCGTTTCAATGTGCCAACCTTGTTTCCGAGCCGTGACAGCGATTGAGCATGAGACAAGCTTAACAGCGACTCCAAGGCTTATTTACGGGCTGTTCGCGCGTGTTCTGAACCTGTTTTGCATTACGCCCTTGCATTGCGCAAGCGTGTTCGATGAATGCCAATGTGCTTTCTTGCTCATCTGAATAGAGTTCCCTCTGCATTTCGACACAGTTTCATAACAGGCTTCAAGTTGCACAGGTTAAACCCCGGTGTAGTTCAAGTCCAGTGTCATTATCTCTTGGCCATCAGAGGAAGGGAGCATGAGTCATGACTGAAGAGCATTTGCTTGGTTCATTTATGTTGTGATGGTTTATGTTGTGATGGTTTATGTAATGACTTATGAGCCAAGTCTTAAGAGCATTGCTTGGTTCATTTATGTTGTGATGGTTTATGTAATGACTTATGAGGCAAGACTTAAGAGCATTCGCTTGGTTCATTTATGTTGTGATGGTTTATGCTCTGATGCTTCACGTAATGACTTATGAGGCAAGACTTAAGAGCATTTGCTTGGTTCATTCATGTTGTGATGGTTTCTGTTTCGATCGTTTCAATGTGCCAACCTTGTTTCCGAGCCGTGACAGCGATTGAGCATGAGACAAGGCTTAACAGGGACTGCAAGGCTTATTTACGGGCTGTTCGCGCGTGTTCTGAACCTGTTTTGCATTACGCCCTTGCATTGCGCAAGCGTGTTCGATGAATGCCAATGTGCTTTCTTGCTCATCTGAATAGAGTTCCCTCTGCATTTCGACACAGTTTCATAACAGGCTTCAAGTTGCACAGGTTAAACCCCGGTGTAGTTCAAGTCCAGTGCCATTATCTCTTGGCCATCAGAGGAAGGGAGCATGAGTCATGACTGAAGAGCATTTGCTTGGTTCATTTATGTTGTGATGGTTTATGTTGTGATGGTTTATGTAATGACTTATGAGCCAAGTCTTAAGAGCATTGCTTGGTTCATTTATGTTGTGATGGTTTATGCAATGACTTATGAGGCAAGACTTAAGAGCATTCGCTTGGTTCATTCATGTTGTGATGGTTTATGCTCTGATGCTTCACGTAATGACTTATGAGGCAAGACTTAAGAGCATTTGCTTGGTTCATTCATGTTGTGATGGTTTCTGTTTCGATCGTTTCAATGTGCCAACCTTGTTTCCGAGCCGTGACAGCGATTGAGCATGAGACAAGCTTAACAGCGACTCCAAGGCTTATTGACGGGCTGTTCGGGCGTGTTGTCAACCTTCCAAAGTGTCATTCACCTTCTCACCCTCCGCCATGCTTTCCTCGTTAGTATAGTGGACAGTATCTCCGCCTGTCACGCGGAAGACCGGGGTTCGATTCCCCGACGGGGAGTCTCTTTTGCCTTACGCCCCACTGTTTGAATGCCACGGGGCTTGTTTGCTCAGCCGACTGCGATTCTGTATGCCGTCAGCCATAGTTTCCATGCGACACATATACTCTACTTTTTCACATTTTTATGCTATTACCACACCAGATTAGATCACTCCGCTAAGAGACAGCTCTCCCGCTGCATGTGGCTGTATTACACAGGGGAGAACAATACATTCTTCACCACAGGCTGCACGTCGTTATAAGTTTTGGGACACTGTGCCATGAACAAAGCAGCCCTTGCAGGTTGATTTAACGTGTTGCCAATTAAACAGTCTGTATGTGCCACTTGCTTTAAATAAACAGCAGGAGATTGAGCACCAGTCACTTGACACCTACAGCCGACAACGCTACAAGCAGGGTTCATACCTGCACGAGAAAACCACGTTGGATTTAGAGTACGAGGCCTTAACGTGATTTAAGGAAACACTAGGCTTTCTACCGGAGCGGACGGACGTGTTTGTCCGTGTTAGACCCTTCTTCAGCCACAACTTTGCAGTCTCGTTTATATTCTCAGGTTTCCGCACGTGGACGCCCTCATCAGTACATTTATTTCACTCAAGTGAATAGAGCCTTTACTAGTTTACATGAACACATTCGGACGACGTACTTTACGTCAAAGCATTTTCCAGGATAGAAAATTTGTTTTGCGCAAGCGTGTTCGATGAATGCCAATGTGCTTTCTTGCTCATCTGAATAGAGTTCCCTCTGCATTACGACGCAGTTTCATAACAGGCTTCAAGTTGCACAGGTGAAACCCCGGTGTAGTTCAAGTCCAGTGTCCTTTCCTCTCTGCAGTCGGGAAGATAGTGCCCACGAGTTAGTTGACACAGACAGTTGACATGCGTTGAGCAGGCATCGAGTTGCGTAGGGGAGACCCCAGTGCATTCCAAGTCCAGTGTCATTTTCTCTTGGCCATCAGAGTAAGGCAGCGTGATCCAAGACGTAAGAGCATTTCCTTGGTTCAGTTATGTTCTGATGGTTTATGTTGTGATGGTTTATGTAATGACTCATGAGCCAAGACTCAAGAGCATTGCTTGGTTCATTTATGTTGTGATGGTTTATGTTGTGATGGTTTATGTAATGACTTATGAGCCAAGACTTAAGAGCATTCGCTTGGTTCATTTATGTTGTGATGGTTTATGCTCTGATGCTTCATGTAATGACTTATGAGGCAAGACTTAAGAGCATTTGCTTGGTTCATTCATGTTGTGATGGTTTCTGTTTTGATCGTTTCAATGTGCCAACCTTGTTTCCGAGCCGTGACAGCGATTGAGCATGAGACAAGGCTTAACAGGGACTCCAAGGCTTATTTACGGGCTGTTCGCGCGTGTTCTGAACCTGTTTTGCATTACGCCCTTGCATTGCGCAAGCGTGTTCGATGAATGCCAATGTGCTTTCTTGCTCATCTGAATAGAGTTCCCTCTGCATTTCGACACAGTTTCATAACAGGCTTCAAGTTGCACAGGTTAAACCCCGGTGTAGTTCAAGTCCAGTGTCATTATCTCTTGGCCATCAGAGGAAGGGAGCATGAGTCATGACTGAAGAGCATTTGCTTGGTTCATTTATGTTGTGATGGTTTATGTTGTGATGGTTTATGTAATGACTTATGAGCCAAGTCTTAAGAGCATTGCTTGGTTCATTTATGTTGTGATGGTTTATGTAATGACTTATGAGGCAAGACTTAAGAGCATTCGCTTGGTTCATTTATGTTGTGATGGTTTATGCTCTGATGCTTCACGTAATGACTTATGAGGCAAGACTTAAGAGCATTTGCTTGGTTCATTCATGTTGTGATGGTTTCTGTTTCGATCGTTTCAATGTGCCAACCTTGTTTCCGAGCCGTGACAGCGATTGAGCATGAGACAAGCTTAACAGCGACTCCAAGGCTTATTTACGGGCTGTTCGCGCGTGTTCTGAACCTGTTTTGCATTACGCCCTTGCATTGCGCAAGCGTGTTCGATGAATGCCAATGTGCTTTCTTGCTCATCTGAATAGAGTTCCCTCTGCATTTCGACACAGTTTCATAACAGGCTTCAAGTTGCACAGGTTAAACCCCGGTGTAGTTCAAGTCCAGTGTCATTATCTCTTGGCCATCAGAGGAAGGGAGCATGAGTCATGACTGAAGAGCATTTGCTTGGTTCATTTATGTTGTGATGGTTTATGTTGTGATGGTTTATGTAATGACTTATGAGCCAAGTCTTAAGAGCATTGCTTGGTTCATTTATGTTGTGATGGTTTATGTAATGACTTATGAGGCAAGACTTAAGAGCATTCGCTTGGTTCATTTATGTTGTGATGGTTTATGCTCTGATGCTTCACGTAATGACTTATGAGGCAAGACTTAAGAGCATTTGCTTGGTTCATTCATGTTGTGATGGTTTCTGTTTTGATCGTTTCAATGTGCCAACCTTGTTTCCGAGCCGTGACAGCGATTGAGCATGAGACAAGGCTTAACAGGGACTCCAAGGCTTATTTACGGGCTGTTCGCGCGTGTTCTGAACCTGTTTTGCATTACGCCCTTGCATTGCGCAAGCGTGTTCGATGAATGCCAATGTGCTTTCTTGCTCATCTGAATAGAGTTCCCTCTGCATTTCGACACAGTTTCATAACAGGCTTCAAGTTGCACAGGTTAAACCCCGGTGTAGTTCAAGTCCAGTGCCATTATCTCTTGGCCATCAGAGGAAGGGAGCATGAGTCATGACTGAAGAGCATTTGCTTGGTTCATTTATGTTGTGATGGTTTATGTTGTGATGGTTTATGTAATGACTTATGAGCCAAGTCTTAAGAGCATTGCTTGGTTCATTTATGTTGTGATGGTTTATGCAATGACTTATGAGGCAAGACTTAAGAGCATTCGCTTGGTTCATTCATGTTGTGATGGTTTATGCTCTGATGCTTCACGTAATGACTTATGAGGCAAGACTTAAGAGCATTTGCTTGGTTCATTCATGTTGTGATGGTTTCTGTTTCGATCGTTTCAATGTGCCAACCTTGTTTCCGAGCCGTGACAGCGATTGAGCATGAGACAAGCTTAACAGCGACTCCAAGGCTTATTGACGGGCTGTTCGGGCGTGTTGTCAACCTTCCAAAGTGTCATTCACCTTCTCACCCTCCGCCATGCTTTCCTCGTTAGTATAGTGGACAGTATCTCCGCCTGTCACGCGGAAGACCGGGGTTCGATTCCCCGACGGGGAGTCTCTTTTGCCTTACGCCCCACTGTTTGAATGCCACGGGGCTTGTTTGCTCAGCCGACTGCGATTCTGTATGCCGTCAGCCATAGTTTCCATGCGACACATATACTCTACTTTTTCACATTTTTATGCTATTACCACACCAGATTAGATCACTCCGCTAAGAGACAACTCTCCCGCTTCATGTGGCTGTATTACACAGGGGAGAACAATACATTCTTCACCACAGGCTGCACGTCGTTATAAGTTTTGGGACACTGTGCCATGAACAAAGCAGCCCTTGCAGGTTGATTTAACGTGTTGCCAATTAAACAGTCTGTATGTGCCACTTGCTTTAAATAAACAGCAGGAGATTGAGCACCAGTGACTTGACACCTACAGCCGACAACGCTACAAGCAGGGTTCATACCTGCACGAGAAAACCACGTTGGATTTAGAGTACAAGGCCTTAACGTGATTTAAGGAAACACTAGGCTTTCTACCGGAGCGGACGGACGTGTTTGTCCGTGTTAGACCCTTCTTCAGCCACAACTTTGCAGTCTCGTTTATATTCTCAGGTTTCCGCACGTGGACGCCCTCATCAGTACATTTATTTCACTCAAGTGAATAGAGCCTTTACTAGTTTACATGAACACATTCGGACGACGTACTTTACGTCAAAGCATTTTCCAGGATAGAAAATTTGTTTTGCGCAAGCGTGTTCGATGAATGCCAATGTGCTTTCTTGCTCATCTGAATAGAGTTCCCTCTGCATTACGACGCAGTTTCATAACAGGCTTCAAGTTGCACAGGTGAAACCCCGGTGTAGTTCAAGTCCAGTGTCCTTTCCTCTCTGCAGTCGGGAAGATAGTGCCCACGAGTTAGTTGACACAGACAGTTGACATGCGTTGAGCAGGCATCGAGTTGCGTAGGGGAGACCCCAGTGCATTCCAAGTCCAGTGTCATTTTCTCTTGGCCATCAGAGTAAGGCAGCGTGATCCAAGACGTAAGAGCATTTCCTTGGTTCAGTTATGTTCTGATGGTTTATGTTGTGATGGTTTATGTAATGACTCATGAGCCAAGACTCAAGAGCATTGCTTGGTTCATTTATGTTGTGATGGTTTATGTTGTGATGGTTTATGTAATGACTTATGAGCCAAGACCTAAGAGCATTCGCTTGGTTCATTTATGTTGTGATGGTTTATGCTCTGATGCTTCATGTAATGACTTATGAGGCAAGACTTAAGAGCATTTGCTTGGTTCATTCATGTTGTGATGGTTTCTGTTTTGATCGTTTCAATGTGCCAACCTTGTTTCCGAGCCGTGACAGCGATTGAGCATGAGACAAGGCTTAACAGGGACTCCAAGGCTTATTTACGGGCTGTTCGCGCGTGTTCTGAACCTGTTTTGCATTACGCCCTTGCATTGCGCAAGCGTGTTCGATGAATGCCAATGTGCTTTCTTGCTCATCTGAATAGAGTTCCCTCTGCATTTCGACACAGTTTCATAACAGGCTTCAAGTTGCACAGGTTAAACCCCGGTGTAGTTCAAGTCCAGTGTCATTATCTCTTGGCCATCAGAGGAAGGGAGCATGAGTCATGACTGAAGAGCATTTGCTTGGTTAATTTATGTTGTGATGGTTTATGTTGTGATGGTTTATGTAATGACTTATGAGCCAAGTCTTAAGAGCATTGCTTGGTTCATTTATGTTGTGATGGTTTATGTAATGACTTATGAGGCAAGACTTAAGAGCATTCGCTTGGTTCATTTATGTTGTGATGGTTTATGCTCTGATGCTTCACGTAATGACTTATGAGGCAAGACTTAAGAGCATTTGCTTGGTTCATTCATGTTGTGATGGTTTCTGTTTTGATCGTTTCAATGTGCCAACCTTGTTTCCGAGCCGTGACAGCGATTGAGCATGAGACAAGGCTTAACAGGGACTCCAAGGCTTATTTACGGGCTGTTCGCGCGTGTTCTGAACCTGTTTTGCATTACGCCCTTGCATTGCGCAAGCGTGTTCGATGAATGCCAATGTGCTTTCTTGCTCATCTGAATAGAGTTCCCTCTGCATTTCGACACAGTTTCATAACAGGCTTCAAGTTGCACAGGTTAAACCCCGGTGTAGTTCAAGTCCAGTGCCATTATCTCTTGGCCATCAGAGGAAGGGAGCATGAGTCATGACTGAAGAGCATTTGCTTGGTTCATTTATGTTGTGATGGTTTATGTTGTGATGGTTTATGTAATGACTTATGAGCCAAGTCTTAAGAGCATTGCTTGGTTCATTTATGTTGTGATGGTTTATGTAATGACTTATGAGGCAAGACTTAAGAGCATTCGCTTGGTTCATTCATGTTGTGATGGTTTATGCTCTGATGCTTCACGTAATGACTTATGAGGCAAGACTTAAGAGCATTTGCTTGGTTCATTCATGTTGTGATGGTTTCTGTTTCGATCGTTTCAATGTGCCAACCTTGTTTCCGAGCCGTGACAGCGATTGAGCATGAGACAAGCTTAACAGCGACTCCAAGGCTTATTGACTGGCTGTTCGGGCGTGTTGTCAACCTTCCAAAGTGTCATTCACCTTCTCACCCTCCGCCATGCTTTCCTCGTTAGTATAGTGGACAGTATCTCCGCCTGTCACGCGGAAGACCGGGGTTCGATTCCCCGACGGGGAGTCTCTTTTGCCTTACGCCCCACTGTTTGAATGCCACGGGGCTTGTTTGCTCAGCCGACTGCGATTCTGTATGCCGTCAGCCATAGTTTCCATGCGACACATATACTCTACTTTTTCACATTTTTATGCTATTACCACACCAGATTAGATCACTCCGCTAAGAGACAGCTCTCCCGCTTCATGTGGCTGTATTACACAGGGGAGAACAATACATTCTTCACCACAGGCTGCACGTCGTTATAAGTTTTGGGACACTGTGCCATGAACAAAGCAGCCCTTGCAGGTTGATTTAACGTGTTGCCAATTAAACAGTCTGTATGTGCCACTTGCTTTAAATAAACAGCAGGAGATTGAGCACCAGTGACTTGACACCTACAGCCGACAACGCTACAAGCAGGGTTCATACCTGCACGAGAAAACCACGTTGGATTTAGAGTACGAGGCCTTAACGTGATTTAAGGAAACACTAGGCTTTCTACCGGAGCGGACGGACGTGTTTGTCCGTGTTAGACCCTTCTTCAGCCACAACTTTGCAGTCTCGTTTATATTCTCAGGTTTCCGCACGTGGACGCCCTCATCAGTACATTTATTTCACTCAAGTGAATAGAGCCTTTACTAGTTTACATGAACACATTCGGACGACGTACTTTACGTCAAAGCATTTTCCAGGATAGAAAATTTGTTTTGCGCAAGCGTGTTCGATGAATGCCAATGTGCTTTCTTGCTCATCTGAATAGAGTTCCCTCTGCATTACGACGCAGTTTCATAACAGGCTTCAAGTTGCACAGGTGAAACCCCGGTGTAGTTCAAGTCCAGTGTCCTTTCCTCTCTGCAGTCGGGAAGATAGTGCCCACGAGTTAGTTGACACAGACAGTTGACATGCGTTGAGCAGGCATCGAGTTGCGTAGGGGAGACCCCAGTGCATTCCAAGTCCAGTGTCATTTTCTCTTGGCCATCAGAGTAAGGCAGCGTGATCCAAGACGTAAGAGCATTTCCTTGGTTCAGTTATGTTCTGATGGTTTATGTTGTGATGGTTTATGTAATGACTCATGAGCCAAGACTCAAGAGCATTGCTTGGTTCATTTATGTTGTGATGGTTTATGTTGTGATGGTTTATGTAATGACTTATGAGCCAAGACTTAAGAGCATTCGCTTGGTTCATTTATGTTGTGATGGTTTATGCTCTGATGCTTCATGTAATGACTTATGAGGCAAGACTTAAGAGCATTTGCTTGGTTCATTCATGTTGTGATGGTTTCTGTTTTGATCGTTTCAATGTGCCAACCTTGTTTCCGAGCCGTGACAGCGATTGAGCATGAGACAAGGCTTAACAGGGACTCCAAGGCTTATTTACGGGCTGTTCGCGCGTGTTCTGAACCTGTTTTGCATTACGCCCTTGCATTGCGCAAGCGTGTTCGATGAATGCCAATGTGCTTTCTTGCTCATCTGAATAGAGTTCCCTCTGCATTTCGACACAGTTTCATAACAGGCTTCAAGTTGCACAGGTTAAACCCCGGTGTAGTTCAAGTCCAGTGTCATTATCTCTTGGCCATCAGAGGAAGGGAGCATGAGTCATGACTGAAGAGCATTTGCTTGGTTCATTTATGTTGTGATGGTTTATGTTGTGATGGTTTATGTAATGACTTATGAGCCAAGTCTTAAGAGCATTGCTTGGTTCATTTATGTTGTGATGGTTTATGTAATGACTTATGAGGCAAGACTTAAGAGCATTCGCTTGGTTCATTTATGTTGTGATGGTTTATGCTCTGATGCTTCACGTAATGACTTATGAGGCAAGACTTAAGAGCATTTGCTTGGTTCATTCATGTTGTGATGGTTTCTGTTTCGATCGTTTCAATGTGCCAACCTTGTTTCCGAGCCGTGACAGCGATTGAGCATGAGACAAGGCTTAACAGGGACTCCAAGGCTTATTTACGGGCTGTTCGCGCGTGTTCTGAACCTGTTTTGCATTACGCCCTTGCATTGCGCAAGCGTGTTCGATGAATGCCAATGTGCTTTCTTGCTCATCTGAATAGAGTTCCCTCTGCATTTCGACACAGTTTCATAACAGGCTTCAAGTTGCACAGGTTAAACCCCGGTGTAGTTCAAGTCCAGTGTCATTATCTCTTGGCCATCAGAGGAAGGGAGCATGAGTCATGACTGAAGAGCATTTGCTTGGTTCATTTATGTTGTGATGGTTTATGTTGTGATGGTTTATGTAATGACTTATGAGCCAAGTCTTAAGAGCATTGCTTGGTTCATTTATGTTGTGATGGTTTATGTAATGACTTATGAGGCAAGACTTAAGAGCATTCGCTTGGTTCATTTATGTTGTGATGGTTTATGCTCTGATGCTTCACGTAATGACTTATGAGGCAAGACTTAAGAGCATTTGCTTGGTTCATTCATGTTGTGATGGTTTCTGTTTCGATCGTTTCAATGTGCCAACCTTGTTTCCGAGCCGTGACAGCGATTGAGCATGAGACAAGGCTTAACAGGGACTCCAAGGCTTATTTACGGGCTGTTCGCGCGTGTTCTGAACCTGTTTTGCATTACGCCCTTGCATTGCGCAAGCGTGTTCGATGAATGCCAATGTGCTTTCTTGCTCATCTGAATAGAGTTCCCTCTGCATTTCGACACAGTTTCATAACAGGCTTCAAGTTGCACAGGTTAAACCCCGGTGTAGTTCAAGTCCAGTGCCATTATCTCTTGGCCATCAGAGGAAGGGAGCATGAGTCATGACTGAAGAGCATTTGCTTGGTTCATTTATGTTGTGATGGTTTATGTTGTGATGGTTTATGTAATGACTTATGAGCCAAGTCTTAAGAGCATTGCTTGGTTCATTTATGTTGTGATGGTTTATGTAATGACTTATGAGGCAAGACTTAAGAGCATTCGCTTGGTTCATTCATGTTGTGATGGTTTATGCTCTGATGCTTCACGTAATGACTTATGAGGCAAGACTTAAGAGCATTTGCTTGGTTCATTCATGTTGTGATGGTTTCTGTTTCGATCATTTCAATGTGCCAACCTTGTTTCCGAGCCGTGACAGCGATTGAGCATGAGACAAGCTTAACAGCGACTCCAAGGCTTATTGACGGGCTGTTCGGGCGTGTTGTCAACCTTCCAAAGTGTCATTCACCTTCTCACCCTCCGCCATGCTTTCCTCGTTAGTATAGTGGACAGTATCTCCGTCTGTCACGCGGAAGACCGGGGTTCGATTCCCCGACGGGGAGTCTCTTTTGCCTTACGCCCCACTGTTTGAATGCCACGGGGCTTGTTTGCTCAGCCGACTGCGATTCTGTATGCCGTCAGCCATAGTTTCCATGCGACACATATACTCTACTTTTTCACATTTTTATGCTATTACCACACCAGATTAGATCACTCCGCTAAGAGACAGCTCTCCCGCTGCATGTGGCTGTATTACACAGGGGAGAACAATACATTCTTCACCACAGGCTGCACGTCGTTATAAGTTTTGGGACACTGTGCCATGAACAAAGCAGCCCTTGCAGGTTGATTTAACGTGTTGCCAATTAAACAGTCTGTATGTGCCACTTGCTTTAAATAAACAGCAGGAGATTGAGCACCAGTGACTTGACACCTACAGCCGACAACGCTACAAGCAGGGTTCATACCTGCACGAGAAAACCACGTTGGATTTAGAGTACGAGGCCTTAACGTGATTTAAGGAAACACTAGGCTTTCTACCGGAGCGGACGGACGTGTTTGTCCGTGTTAGACCCTTCTTCAGCCACAACTTTGCAGTCTCGTTTATATTCTCAGGTTTCCGCACGTGGACGCCCTCATCAGTACATTTATTTCACTCAAGTGAATAGAGCCTTTACTAGTTTACATGAACACATTCGGACGACGTACTTTACGTCAAAGCATTTTCCAGGATAGAAAATTTGTTTTGCGCAAGCGTGTTCGATGAATGCCAATGTGCTTTCTTGCTCATCTGAATAGAGTTCCCTCTGCATTACGACACAGTTTCATAACAGGCTTCAAGTTGCACAGGTGAAACCCCGGTGTAGTTCAAGTCCAGTGTCCTTTCCTCTCTGCAGTCGGGAAGATAGTGCCCACGAGTTAGTTGACACAGACAGTTGACATGCGTTGAGCAGGCATCGAGTTGCGTAGGGGAGACCCCAGTGCATTCCAAGTCCAGTGTCATTTTCTCTTGGCCATCAGAGTAAGGCAGCGTGATCCAAGACGTAAGAGCATTTCCTTGGTTCAGTTATGTTCTGATGGTTTATGTTGTGATGGTTTATGTAATGACTCATGAGCCAAGACTCAAGAGCATTGCTTGGTTCATTTATGTTGTGATGGTTTATGTTGTGATGGTTTATGTAATGACTTATGAGGCAAGACTTAAGAGCATTCGCTTGGTTCATTTATGTTGTGATGGTTTATGCTCTGATGCTTCACGTAATGACTTATGAGGCAAGACTTAAGAGCATTTGCTTGGTTCATTCATGTTGTGATGGTTTCTGTTTTGATCGTTTCAATGTGCCAACCTTGTTTCCGAGCCGTGACAGCGATTGAGCATGAGACAAGGCTTAACAGGGACTCCAAGGCTTATTTACGGGCTGTTCGCGCGTGTTCTGAACCTGTTTTGCATTACGCCCTTGCATTGCGCAAGCGTGTTCGATGAATGCCAATGTGCTTTCTTGCTCATCTGAATAGAGTTCCCTCTGCATTTCGACACAGTTTCATAACAGGCTTCAAGTTGCACAGGTTAAACCCCGGTGTAGTTCAAGTCCAGTGTCATTATCTCTTGGCCATCAGAGGAAGGGAGCATGAGTCATGACTGAAGAGCATTTGCTTGGTTCATTTATGTTGTGATGGTTTATGTTGTGATGGTTTATGTAATGACTTATGAGCCAAGTCTTAAGAGCATTGCTTGGTTCATTTATGTTGTGATGGTTTATGTAATGACTTATGAGGCAAGACTTAAGAGCATTCGCTTGGTTCATTTATGTTGTGATGGTTTATGCTCTGATGCTTCACGTAATGACTTATGAGGCAAGACTTAAGAGCATTTGCTTGGTTCATTCATGTTGTGATGGTTTCTGTTTTGATCGTTTCAATGTGCCAACCTTGTTTCCGAGCCGTGACAGCGATTGAGCATGAGACAAGGCTTAACAGGGACTCCAAGGCTTATTTACGGGCTGTTCGCGCGTGTTCTGAACCTGTTTTGCATTACGCCCTTGCATTGCGCAAGCGTGTTCGATGAATGCCAATGTGCTTTCTTGCTCATCTGAATAGAGTTCCCTCTGCATTTCGACACAGTTTCATAACAGGCTTCAAGTTGCACAGGTTAAACCCCGGTGTAGTTCAAGTCCAGTGCCATTATCTCTTGGCCATCAGAGGAAGGGAGCATGAGTCATGACTGAAGAGCATTTGCTTGGTTCATTTATGTTGTGATGGTTTATGTTGTGATGGTTTATGTAATGACTTATGAGCCAAGTCTTAAGAGCATTGCTTGGTTCATTTATGTTGTGATGGTTTATGTAATGACTTATGAGGCAAGACTTAAGAGCATTCGCTTGGTTCATTCATGTTGTGATGGTTTATGCTCTGATGCTTCACGTAATGACTTATGAGGCAAGACTTAAGAGCATTTGCTTGGTTCATTCATGTTGTGATGGTTTCTGTTTCGATCGTTTCAATGTGCCAACCTTGTTTCCGAGCCGTGACAGCGATTGAGCATGAGACAAGCTTAACAGCGACTCCAAGGCTTATTGACGGGCTGTTCGGGCGTGTTGTCAACCTTCCAAAGTGTCATTCACCTTCTCACCCTCCGCCGTGCTTTCCTCGTTAGTATAGTGGACAGTATCTCCGCCTGTCACGCGGAAGACCGGGGTTCGATTCCCCGACGGGGAGTCTCTTTTGCCTTACGCCCCACTGTTTGAATGCCACGGGGCTTGTTTGCTCAGCCGACTGCGATTCTGTATGCCGTCAGCCATAGTTTCCATGCGACACATATACTCTACTTTTTCACATTTTTATGCTATTACCACACCAGATTAGATCACTCCGCTAAGAGACAGCTCTCCCGCTGCATGTGGCTGTATTACACAGGGGAGAACAATACATTCTTCACCACAGGCTGCACGTCGTTATAAGTTTTGGGACACTGTGCCATGAACAAAGCAGCCCTTGCAGGTTGATTTAACGTGTTGCCAATTAAACAGTCTGTATGTGCCACTTGCTTTAAATAAACAGCAGGAGATTGAGCACCAGTGACTTGACACCTACAGCCGACAACGCTACAAGCAGGGTTCATACCTGCACGAGAAAACCACGTTGGATTTAGAGTACGAGGCCTTAACGTGATTTAAGGAAACACTAGGCTTTCTACCGGAGCGGACGGACGTGTTTGTCCGTGTTAGACCCTTCTTCAGCCACAACTTTGCAGTCTCGTTTATATTCTCAGGTTTCCGCACGTGGACGCCCTCATCAGTACATTTATTTCACTCAAGTGAATAGAGCCTTTACTAGTTTACATGAACACATTCGGACGACGTACTTTACGTCAAAGCATTTTCCAGGATAGAAAATTTGTTTTGCGCAAGCGTGTTCGATGAATGCCAATGTGCTTTCTTGCTCATCTGAATAGAGTTCCCTCTGCATTACGACGCAGTTTCATAACAGGCTTCAAGTTGCACAGGTGAAACCCCGGTGTAGTTCAAGTCCAGTGTCCTTTCCTCTCTGCAGTCGGGAAGATAGTGCCCACGAGTTAGTTGACACAGACAGTTGACATGCGTTGAGCAGGCATCGAGTTGCGTAGGGGAGACCCCAGTGCATTCCAAGTCCAGTGTCATTTTCTCTTGGCCATCAGAGTAAGGCAGCGTGATCCAAGACGTAAGAGCATTTCCTTGGTTCAGTTATGTTCTGATGGTTTATGTTGTGATGGTTTATGTAATGACTCATGAGCCAAGACTCAAGAGCATTGCTTGGTTCATTTATGTTGTGATGGTTTATGTTGTGATGGTTTATGTAATGACTTATGAGCCAAGACTTAAGAGCATTCGCTTGGTTCATTTATGTTGTGATGGTTTATGCTCTGATGCTTCATGTAATGACTTATGAGGCAAGACTTAAGAGCATTTGCTTGGTTCATTCATGTTGTGATGGTTTCTGTTTTGATCGTTTCAATGTGCCAACCTTGTTTCCGAGCCGTGACAGCGATTGAGCATGAGACAAGGCTTAACAGGGACTCCAAGGCTTATTTACGGGCTGTTCGCGCGTGTTCTGAACCTGTTTTGCATTACGCCCTTGCATTGCGCAAGCGTGTTCGATGAATGCCAATGTGCTTTCTTGCTCATCTGAATAGAGTTCCCTCTGCATTTCGACACAGTTTCATAACAGGCTTCAAGTTGCACAGGTTAAACCCCGGTGTAGTTCAAGTCCAGTGTCATTATCTCTTGGCCATCAGAGGAAGGGAGCATGAGTCATGACTGAAGAGCATTTGCTTGGTTCATTTATGTTGTGATGGTTTATGTTGTGATGGTTTATGTAATGACTTATGAGCCAAGTCTTAAGAGCATTGCTTGGTTCATTTATGTTGTGATGGTTTATGTAATGACTTATGAGGCAAGACTTAAGAGCATTCGCTTGGTTCATTTATGTTGTGATGGTTTATGCTCTGATGCTTCACGTAATGACTTATGAGGCAAGACTTAAGAGCATTTGCTTGGTTCATTCATGTTGTGATGGTTTCTGTTTCGATCGTTTCAATGTGCCAACCTTGTTTCCGAGCCGTGACAGCGATTGAGCATGAGACAAGCTTAACAGCGACTCCAAGGCTTATTTACGGGCTGTTCGCGCGTGTTCTGAACCTGTTTTGCATTACGCCCTTGCATTGCGCAAGCGTGTTCGATGAATGCCAATGTGCTTTCTTGTTCATCTGAATAGAGTTCCCTCTGCATTTCGACACAGTTTCATAACAGGCTTCAAGTTGCACAGGTTAAACCCCGGTGTAGTTCAAGTCCAGTGTCATTATCTCTTGGCCATCAGAGGAAGGGAGCATGAGTCATGACTGAAGAGCATTTGCTTGGTTCATTTATGTTGTGATGGTTTATGTTGTGATGGTTTATGTAATGACTTATGAGCCAAGTCTTAAGAGCATTGCTTGGTTCATTTATGTTGTGATGGTTTATGTAATGACTTATGAGGCAAGACTTAAGAGCATTCGCTTGGTTCATTTATGTTGTGATGGTTTATGCTCTGATGCTTCACGTAATGACTTATGAGGCAAGACTTAAGAGCATTTGCTTGGTTCATTCATGTTGTGATGGTTTCTGTTTTGATCGTTTCAATGTGCCAACCTTGTTTCCGAGCCGTGACAGCGATTGAGCATGAGACAAGGCTTAACAGGGACTCCAAGGCTTATTTACGGGCTGTTCGCGCGTGTTCTGAACCTGTTTTGCATTACGCCCTTGCATTGCGCAAGCGTGTTCGATGAATGCCAATGTGCTTTCTTGCTCATCTGAATAGAGTTCCCTCTGCATTTCGACACAGTTTCATAACAGGCTTCAAGTTGCACAGGTTAAACCCCGGTGTAGTTCAAGTCCAGTGTCATTATCTCTTGGCCATCAGAGGAAGGGAGCATGAGTCATGACTGAAGAGCATTTGCTTGGTTCATTTATGTTGTGATGGTTTATGTTGTGATGGTTTATGTAATGACTTATGAGCCAAGTCTTAAGAGCATTGCTTGGTTCATTTATGTTGTGATGGTTTATGCAATGACTTATGAGGCAAGACTTAAGAGCATTCGCTTGGTTCATTCATGTTGTGATGGTTTATGCTCTGATGCTTCACGTAATGACTTATGAGGCAAGACTTAAGAGCATTTGCTTGGTTCATTCATGTTGTGATGGTTTCTGTTTTGATCGTTTCAATGTGCCAACCTTGTTTCCGAGCCGTGACAGCGATTGAGCATGAGACAAGCTTAACAGCGACTCCAAGGCTTATTTACGGGCTGTTCGCGCGTGTTCTGAACCTGTTTTGCATTACGCCCTTGCATTGCGCAAGCGTGTTCGATGAATGCCAATGTGCTTTCTTGTTCATCTGAATAGAGTTCCCTCTGCATTTCGACACAGTTTCATAACAGGCTTCAAGTTGCACAGGTTAAACCCCGGTGTAGTTCAAGTCCAGTGCCATTATCTCTTGGCCATCAGAGGAAGGGAGCATGAGTCATGACTGAAGAGCATTTGCTTGGTTCATTTATGTTGTGATGGTTTATGTTGTGATGGTTTATGTAATGACTTATGAGCCAAGTCTTAAGAGCATTGCTTGGTTCATTTATGTTGTGATGGTTTATGCAATGACTTATGAGGCAAGACTTAAGAGCATTCGCTTGGTTCATTCATGTTGTGATGGTTTATGCTCTGATGCTTCACGTAATGACTTATGAGGCAAGACTTAAGAGCATTTGCTTGGTTCATTCATGTTGTGATGGTTTCTGTTTCGATCGTTTCAATGTGCCAACCTTGTTTCCGAGCCGTGACAGCGATTGAGCATGAGACAAGCTTAACAGCGACTCCAAGGCTTATTGACGGGCTGTTCGGGCGTGTTGTCAACCTTCCAAAGTGTCATTCACCTTCTCACCCTCCGCCATGCTTTCCTCGTTAGTATAGTGGACAGTATCTCCGCCTGTCACGCGGAAGACCGGGGTTCGATTCCCCGACGGGGAGTCTCTTTTGCCTTACGCCCCACTGTTTGAATGCCACGGGGCTTGTTTGCTCAGCCGACTGCGATTCTGTATGCCGTCAGCCATAGTTTCCATGCGACACATATACTCTACTTTTTCACATTTTTATGCTATTACCACACCAGATTAGATCACTCCGCTAAGAGACAGCTCTCCCGCTGCATGTGGCTGTATTACACAGGGGAGAACAATACATTCTTCACCACAGGCTGCACGTCGTTATAAGTTTTGGGACACTGTGCCATGAACAAAGCAGCCCTTGCAGGTTGATTTAACGTGTTGCCAATTAAACAGTCTGTATGTGCCACTTGCTTTAAATAAACAGCAGGAGATTGAGCACCAGTGACTTGACACCTACAGCCGACAACGCTACAAGCAGGGTTCATACCTGCACGAGAAAACCACGTTGGATTTAGAGTACGAGGCCTTAACGTGATTTAAGGAAACACTAGGCTTTCTACCGGAGCGGACGGACGTGTTTGTCCGTGTTAGACCCTTCTTCAGCCACAACTTTGCAGTCTCGTTTATATTCTCAGGTTTCCGCACGTGGACGCCCTCATCAGTACATTTATTTCACTCAAGTGAATAGAGCCTTTACTAGTTTACATGAACACATTCGGACGACGTACTTTACGTCAAAGCATTTTCCAGGATAGAAAATTTGTTTTGCGCAAGCGTGTTCGATGAATGCCAATGTGCTTTCTTGCTCATCTGAATAGAGTTCCCTCTGCATTACGACGCAGTTTCATAACAGGCTTCAAGTTGCACAGGTGAAACCCCGGTGTAGTTCAAGTCCAGTGTCCTTTCCTCTCTGCAGTCGGGAAGATAGTGCCCACGAGTTAGTTGACACAGACAGTTGACATGCGTTGAGCAGGCATCGAGTTGCGTAGGGGAGACCCCAGTGCATTCCAAGTCCAGTGTCATTTTCTCTTGGCCATCAGAGTAAGGCAGCGTGATCCAAGACGTAAGAGCATTTCCTTGGTTCAGTTATGTTCTGATGGTTTATGTTGTGATGGTTTATGTAATGACTCATGAGCCAAGACTCAAGAGCATTGCTTGGTTCATTTATGTTGTGATGGTTTATGTTGTGATGGTTTATGTAATGACTTATGAGCCAAGACTTAAGAGCATTCGCTTGGTTCATTTATGTTGTGATGGTTTATGCTCTGATGCTTCATGTAATGACTTATGAGGCAAGACTTAAGAGCATTTGCTTGGTTCATTCATGTTGTGATGGTTTCTGTTTTGATCGTTTCAATGTGCCAACCTTGTTTCCGAGCCGTGACAGCGATTGAGCATGAGACAAGGCTTAACAGGGACTCCAAGGCTTATTTACGGGCTGTTCGCGCGTGTTCTGAACCTGTTTTGCATTACGCCCTTGCATTGCGCAAGCGTGTTCGATGAATGCCAATGTGCTTTCTTGCTCATCTGAATAGAGTTCCCTCTGCATTTCGACACAGTTTCATAACAGGCTTCAAGTTGCACAGGTTAAACCCCGGTGTAGTTCAAGTCCAGTGTCATTATCTCTTGGCCATCAGAGGAAGGGAGCATGAGTCATGACTGAAGAGCATTTGCTTGGTTCATTTATGTTGTGATGGTTTATGTTGTGATGGTTTATGTAATGACTTATGAGCCAAGTCTTAAGAGCATTGCTTGGTTCATTTATGTTGTGATGGTTTATGTAATGACTTATGAGGCAAGACTTAAGAGCATTCGCTTGGTTCATTTATGTTGTGATGGTTTATGCTCTGATGCTTCACGTAATGACTTATGAGGCAAGACTTAAGAGCATTTGCTTGGTTCATTCATGTTGTGATGGTTTCTGTTTCGATCGTTTCAATGTGCCAACCTTGTTTCCGAGCCGTGACAGCGATTGAGCATGAGACAAGGCTTAACAGGGACTCCAAGGCTTATTTACGGGCTGTTCGGGCGTGTTGTCAACCTTCCAAAGTGTCGTTCGCCTTCTCACCTGCTGCCACGCTTTCCTCGTTAGTATAGTGGACAGTATCTCCGCCTGTCACGCGGAAGACCGGGGTTCGATTCCCCGACGGGGAGTCTCTTTTGCCTTACGCCCCACTGTATGAATGCCACGGGGCTTGTTTGCTCAGCCGACTGCGATTCTGTATGCCGTCAGCCACAGTTTCCATGCGACACATATACTCTACTTTTTCACATTTTTATGCTATTACCACACCAGATTAGATCACTCCGCTAAGAGACAGCTCTCCCGCTGCATGTGGCTGTATTCCACAGGGGAGAACAATACATTCTTCACCACAGGCTGCACGTCGTTATAAGTTTTGGGACACTGTGCCATGAACAAAGCAGCCCTTGCAGGTTGATTTAACGTGTTGCCAATTAAACAGTCTGTATGTGCCACTTGCTTTAAATAAACAGCAGGAGATTGAGCACCAGTGACTTGACACCTACAGCCGACAACGCTACAAGCAGGGTTCATACCTGCACGAGAAAACCCCGTTGGATTTAGAGTACGAGGCCTTAACGTGATTTAAGGAAACACTAGGCTTTCTACCGGAGCGGATGGACGTGTTTGTCCGTGTTAGACCCTTCTTCAGCCACAACTTTGCAGTCTCGTTTATATTCTCAGGTTTCCGCACGTGGACGCCCTCATCAGTACATTTATTTCACTCAAGTGAATAGAGCCTTTACTAGTTTACATGAACACATTCGGACGACGTACTTTACGTCAAAGCATTTTCCAGGATAGAAAATTTGTTTTGCGCAAGCGTGTTCGATGAATGCCAATGTGCTTTCTTGCTCATCTGAATAGAGTTCCCTCTGCATTACGACGCAGTTTCATAACAGGCTTCAAGTTGCACAGGTGAAACCCCGGTGTAGTTCAAGTCCAGTGTCCTTTCCTCTCTGCAGTCGGGAAGATAGTGCCCACGAGTTAGTTGACGCAGACAGTTGACATGCGTTGAGCAGGCATCGAGTTGCGTAGGGGAGACCCCAGTGCATTCCAAGTCCAGTGTCATTTTCTCTTGGCCATCAGAGTAAGGCAGCGTGATCCAAGACGTAAGAGCATTTCCTTGGTTCAGTTATGTTCTGATGGTTTATGTTGTGATGGTTTATGTAATGACTCATGAGCCAAGACTCAAGAGCATTGCTTGGTTCATTTATGTTGTGATGGTTTATGTTGTGATGGTTTATGTAATGACTTATGAGCCAAGACTTAAGAGCATTCGCTTGGTTCATTTATGTTGTGATGGTTTATGCTCTGATGCTTCATGTAATGACTTATGAGGCAAGACTTAAGAGCATTTGCTTGGTTCATTCATGTTGTGATGGTTTCTGTTTTGATCGTTTCAATGTGCCAACCTTGTTTCCGAGCCGTGACAGCGATTGAGCATGAGACAAGGCTTAACAGGGACTCCAAGGCTTATTTACGGGCTGTTCGCGCGTGTTCTGAACCTGTTTTGCATTACGCCCTTGCATTGCGCAAGCGTGTTCGATGAATGCCAATGTGCTTTCTTGCTCATCTGAATAGAGTTCCCTCTGCATTTCGACACAGTTTCATAACAGGCTTCAAGTTGCACAGGTTAAACCCCGGTGTAGTTCAAGTCCAGTGTCATTATCTCTTGGCCATCAGAGGAAGGGAGCATGAGTCATGACTGAAGAGCATTTGCTTGGTTCATTTATGTTGTGATGGTTTATGTTGTGATGGTTTATGTAATGACTTATGAGCCAAGTCTTAAGAGCATTGCTTGGTTCATTTATGTTGTGATGGTTTATGTAATGACTTATGAGGCAAGACTTAAGAGCATTCGCTTGGTTCATTTATGTTGTGATGGTTTATGCTCTGATGCTTCACGTAATGACTTATGAGGCAAGACTTAAGAGCATTTGCTTGGTTCATTCATGTTGTGATGGTTTCTGTTTCGATCGTTTCAATGTGCCAACCTTGTTTCCGAGCCGTGACAGCGATTGAGCATGAGACAAGGCTTAACAGGGACTCCAAGGCTTATTTACGGGCTGTTCGCGCGTGTTCTGAACCTGTTTTGCATTACGCCCTTGCATTGCGCAAGCGTGTTCGATGAATGCCAATGTGCTTTCTTGCTCATCTGAATAGAGTTCCCTCTGCATTTCGACACAGTTTCATAACAGGCTTCAAGTTGCACAGGTTAAACCCCGGTGTAGTTCAAGTCCAGTGCCATTATCTCTTGGCCATCAGAGGAAGGGAGCATGAGTCATGACTGAAGAGCATTTGCTTGTTCATTTATGTTGTGATGGTTTATGTTGTGATGGTTTATGTAATGACTTATGAGCCAAGTCTTAAGAGCATTGCTTGGTTCATTTATGTTGTGATGGTTTATGTAATGACTTATGAGGCAAGACTTAAGAGCATTCGCTTGGTTCATTCATGTTGTGATGGTTTATGCTCTGATGCTTCACGTAATGACTTATGAGGCAAGACTTAAGAGCATTTGCTTGGTTCATTCATGTTGTGATGGTTTCTGTTTCGATCGTTTCAATGTGCCAACCTTGTTTCCGAGCCGTGACAGCGATTGAGCATGAGACAAGCTTAACAGCGACTCCAAGGCTTATTGACGGGCTGTTCATTTATGTTGTGATGGTTTATGTAATGACTTATGAGCCAAGTCTTAAGAGCATTGCTTGGTTCATTTATGCTCTGATGCTTCACGTAATGACTTATGAGGCAAGACTTAAGAGCATTTGCTTGGTTCATTCATGTTGTGATGGTTTCTGTTTCGATCGTTTCAATGTGCCAACCTTGTTTCCGAGCCGTGACAGCGATTGAGCATGAGACAAGGCTTAACAGCGACTCCAAGGCTTATTGACGGGCTGTGCCATGTCTCTCTGTGCCATGAACAAAGCAGGCCTTGCAGGTTGATTTAACGTGTTGCCAATTAAACAGTCTGTATGTGCCACTTGCTTTAAATAAACAGCAGGAGATTGAGCACCAGTGACTTGACACCTACAGCCGACAACGCTACAAGCAGGGTTCATACCTGCACGAGAAAACCCCGTTGGATTTAGAGTACGAGGCCTTAACGTGATTTAAGGAAACACTAGGCTTTCTACCGGAGCGGACGGACGTGTTTGTCCGTGTTAGACCCTTCTTCAGCCACAACTTTGCAGTCTCGTTTATATTCTCAGGTTTCCGCACGTGGACGCCCTCATCAGTACATTTATTTCACTCAAGTGAATAGAGCCTTTACTAGTTTACATGAACACATTCGGACGACGTACTTTACGTCAAAGCATTTTCCAGGATAGAAAATTTGTTTTGCGCAAGCGTGTTCGATGAATGCCAATGTGCTTTCTTGCTCATCTGAATAGAGTTCCCTCTGCATTACGACGCAGTTTCATAACAGGCTTCAAGTTGCTCAGGTGAAACCCCGGTGTAGTTCAAGTCCAGTGTCCTTTCCTCTCTGCAGTCGGGAAGATAGTGCCCACGAGTTAGTTGACACAGACAGTTGACATGCGTTGAGCAGGCATCGAGTTGCGTAGGGGAGACCCCAGTGCATTCCAAGTCCAGTGTCATTTTCTCTTGGCCATCAGAGTAAGGGAGCGTGATCCAAGACGTAAGAGCATTTCCTTGGTTCAGTTATGTTCTGATGGTTTATGTTGTGATGGTTTATGTAATGACTCATGAGCCAAGACTCAAGAGCATTGCTTGATTCATTTATGTTGTGATGGTTTATGTTGTGATGGTTTATGTAATGACTTATGAGCCAAGACTTAAGAGCATTCGCTTGGTTCATTTATGTTGTGATGGTTTATGCTCTGATGCTTCATGTAATGACTTATGAGGCAAGACTTAAGAGCATTTGCTTGGTTCATTTATGTTGTGATGGTTTCTGTTTTGATCGTTTCAATGTGCCAACCTTGTTTCCGAGCCGTGACAGCGATTGAGCATGAGACAAGGCTTAACAGGGACTCCAAGGCTTATTTACGGGCTGTTCACGCGTGTTCTGAACCTGTTTTGCATTACGCCCTTGCATTGCGCAAGCGTCTTCGATGAATGCCAATGTGCTTTCTTGCTCATCTGAATAGAGTTCCCTCTGCATTTCGACACAGTTTCATAACAGGCTTCAAGTTGCACAGGTTAAACCCCGGTGTAGTTCAGTCCAGTGTCCTTTTCTCTCTGCAGTCAGGAAGATCGTGCCCACGAGTTAGTTGACACAGACAGTTGACATGCGTTGAGCAGGCATCGAGTTGCGTAGGGGAGACCCCAGTGCAATCCAAGTCCAGTGTCATTTTCTCTTGGCCATCAGAGTAAGGGAGCGTGATCCAAGACGTAAGAGCATTTCCATGGTTCAGTTATGTTCTGATGGTTTATGTTGTGATGGTTTATGTAATGACTCATGAGCCAAGCCTTAAGAGCATTGCTTGGTTCATTTATGTTGTGATGGTTTATGTTGTGATGGTTTATGTAATGACTTATGAGGCAAGACTTAAGAGCATTCGCTTGGTTCATTTATGTTGTGATGGTTTATGCTCTGATGCTTCATGTAATGACTTATGAGGCAAGACTTAAGAGCATTTGCTTGGTTCATTTATGTTGTGATGGCTTCTGTTTTGATCGTTTCAATGTGCCAACCTTGTTTCCGAGCCGTGACAGCGATTGAGCATGAGACAAGGCTTAACAGGGACTCCAAGGCTTATTTACGGGCTGTTTGCGCGTGTTCTGAACCTGTTTTGCATTACGCCCTTGCATTGCACAAGCGTGTTTGATGAATGCCAATGTGCTTTCTTGCACATCTGAATAGACTTCCCTCTGCATTTCGACACAGTTTCATAACAGGCTTCAAGTTGCACAGGTTAAATCCCGGTGTAGTTCAAGTCCAGTGTCATTATCTCTTGGCCATCAGAGGAAGGGAGCATGAGTCATCACTGAAGAGCATTTGCTTGGTTCATTTATGTTGTGATGGTTTATGTTGTGATGGTTTATGTAATGACTTATGAGCCAAGGCTTAAGAGCATTGCTTGGTTCATTTATGTTGTGATGGTTTATGTAATGACTTATGAGGCAAGACTTAAGAGCATTCGCTTGGTTCATTTATGTTGTGATGGTTTATGCTCTGATGCTTCATGTAATGACTTATGAGGCAAGACTTAAGAGCATTTGCTTGGTTCATTTATGTTGTGATGGCTTCTGTTTTGATCGTTTCAATGTGCCAACCTTGTTTCCGAGCCGTGACAGCGATTGAGCATGAGACAAGGCTTAACAGGGACTCCAAGGCTTATTTACGGGCTGTTCGCACGTGTTCTGAACCTGTTTTGCATTACGCCCTTGCATTGCGCAAGCGTGTTTGATGAATGCCAATGTGCTTTCTTGCACATCTGAATAGACTTCCCTCTGCATTTCGACACAGTTTCATAACAGGCTTCAAGTTGCACCGGTTAAATCCCGGTGTAGTTCAAGTCCAGTGTCATTATCTCTTGGCCATCAGAGGAAGGGAGCATGAGTCATGACTGAAGAGCATTTGCTTGGTTCATTTATGTTGTGATGGTTTATGTTGTGATGGTTTATGTAATGACTTATGAGCCAAGGCTTAAGAGCATTGCTTGGTTCATTTATGTTGTGATGGTTTATGCTCTGATGCTTCATGTAATGACCTATGAGGCAAGACTTAAGAGCATTTGCTTGGTTCATTTAGGTTGTGATGGTTTCTGTTTTGATCGTTTCAATGTGCCAACCTTGTTTCCGAGCCGTGACAGCGATTGAGCATGAGACAAGGCTTAACAGCGACTCCAAGGCTTATTGACGGGCTGTTCGGGCCCATCTGAATAGAGTCCTGAATATATTCCTTTAATCCTTTAATACCCAAACAATAATTAGAGTTCTGTAACAGAGAGATATTTCATTTCCAATACCCTGTAATGTATAATACTTAAGTAATGTCAGAAATGTCTAGCTCAGAATCTGCATGGTCAGTTAATGGTGCAGTAGAAACAATACATGATTTAACAAAAGATATCAGATTATCAGATATTAAACAAAAATCAATACACGATTTTTCAAAAATCAATACGCGATGGAACATATATCGCTAATTATTTTATTAGATGTGGTAGTGCCATATTTAGAAGGAAATCTGTCATAACATAAATCAGGAGCCTCATTAAATTCCCCACCCAAAATTCAGGATGTAGACAGATATTTTATCTTTAAAGGGTCATGAAACCTCCCTCTTTCAGCTCAAATCTACCTTTCAAATTTTTTTGAAAAATGCAGCTTGAATGGGCATGGATGGCTGTGCGAAGAATGGAAGGGTAAGTGGGCATAGCAGGGAAAGGCAGGAGAGGAAGAGGGGCGAGCCTTCAGAACACTCAGAGGAAAGATGGACAGTGACAGAAGTTTGCAGATGAGACAGCGGACTTCTCTCCTCCTGAATCCCCAGGGCTAAATGGAGACACAATTGATAGTAGTGCAGGTCCTTTGCCCTATCTATTTGTGAGGAAACTGTTAATAAGAAGACACCCCCCCGGAAACTGTTAATAAGAAGACACCCCCCCCCCCCCCCCCCCACACACACACACACACATATTATTTTGGCTATTGGTATTGACAGTAATCAGTAAGACTGGAGGCCTGTAATTTTTGACGTTATAATTATTGAACAATTACCGTTGAATTATTAGTCATGATGAGAGACAGAAAGAAGATTTGGTACTTATACCAATAGAGGGCGCTGAAGACCAGTGGTAGGGGAAAAACACCCGCGAACTACTACAGAACTAGAACATCACAGCCCGGGGTGTTGAGCTGCACTGTTGCAGTGTGTGTTATGTTATCTATGCGATTAATATGTCTTGTAATTAATTGCAGAACATAAAGACAGCGATGAGCAAATAAAGAAGCTACATTACCCCAAACATGCCTTACTCGTTTTAAAGTGTGCGACATATTTACATCTCGAGGTAGGCACTTGGCACATGTTGTTGCCAGAGGTGCACCTTTAAATGGAATACGTGTGCTTGTAAGCAGGTTTGCATTTCGGCCTTGCATCTGTGTGTTCAGTTCATTCAGATAATGAAATATATCTGCCAGGTATGCCAGCTTTGCACACCACTCATCACTTGCAAACAGATTTGAGTATTCAGACCTCTTATTTGTCAGAAACACTTTAAGTTCCTCCCGCAGCTCATACACACGGGCCAGCAACTTGTCACGCTACAACCATCGGACCTCCGTATGGAGGAATAAGGCTTTATACTCCGCTCCCATTTCCTCACACAAAGATACTAATATACCTTTTTAAAAGTCGTGTCTTTACAAAGTTCACAATGCGCACATCATCACAGGAACTAGTTCTGCTGGTAAAGTATTTGCAACGAGGGCCTCACGGTGCAGAAAACAGTGTGTAACAATAAGATCTGGGTTTCTTTCCTTCACTCTGCTAACGAAGCCTTAGGTGTGCCCGACCATGGCTGCAGCTTCATCAGTGCAAACACTTCTGCAATTTTCCCACGTAAGTCCTCCCTGGTCAAGATTTTTAGATGTGACCCGAAAAATTTCCTCTCCTGTTGTTTTTTTTCTGGCAGTGCCTTACAAAATAGGAAGTCATCTCCATCCACAAAACGCACATTGGCCAAGAGCTGAGAATGTCCACTACTAGACTCATCAAGTTGCAATGCAAATTTCCCACTGATGCGTATCTTTTCCAAAATATGACTTTCGATGTCTGTAGACATGTCATCAATACATCTGGCAATTGTGTTATCTGAGAGCAGGACTTTAAATATGTCTTTAACTGCGTCAGGGACTTGTTGACAATGGCTTTGCAGGCAGGTAGTATTAATGTCTCTGCCAGAGTGTGGGACTTTTTTCATTTAGTTACAAGTTCAGCAACCAGGTAACTAGCTTTGAGGGCTTTCTCATTTACCTTTGTGGTTTTTCTCATTAAAGTTGCCTGTATCTCTGTGTTTGCACGCAGGTGAACAAAATAGTCCATCGGCTTGTTTTGAAGCGACGGGTGTTTCGTTTGGAGATAGCGTTTAAGGTTGCTTGGCACCATGGCGCTGTTGGACAGCTTCTCGCCACACACCAAGCATAATGGAGTTGGTGTCGTCTCATCCCCGGTGAAAGTAAACCCGAACGAAAGATAGCTTTCGCTGTATTGCCTCGAGCTCACCGTCTTTGCTTTCTTTTTACCATCACTCATACTAGGGCCTTTACCTGGATCACAATCTTGTCCAGGGCCCAGTTCGGAGTTTGCATTTTTCCTTTTTAAAAACTTCTCCATCACAGCCACCACGACCTGTCGCAAGCGTCACTAATTCTCTTGTCTCTAAGAAGGAACGCGGCAATTAACTACCTGCTGCCACCAGAACGAATATTACATTACTCTGCCAGTCACTATATTACAGCACAGACACTCGAAAATGGCTTATTATTTGCAGATAATAATTAATAAAAATGTTAATGAAATAAAAATAATTTTAAGACTAATTAAGTGAAATTGGAAAATTTCTCACGCCATACTGGACTATCTTTCATGGCACACTAGAATGCCGCGGCATAGTGGTTGAAAATCACTGGATTAGACAGTTTATGTGTAATCCAAATTCAATGTGGAATTTTATTCCTAATTACTTCTTTTCCAAATTAGGCGGTCTCCCTTTCCTGGTGATCTGCAATTATAATATTGCTAGAATCCCTTACAATTTATCTGATGTTTCATAACCAAGAGTTACTTGTATGGTTATAAATCTTTAAGCACAGTCTTTTTCCCTCATCGGTACTTTATTTGGAACAACCAAGATATTGTATATAAGAATAAGTCTTTGTTTTTTAGTAATTGGTTTGAGAAGAAAATTTTGACTGTTTCACAGTTATTTAACTCAGAAGGTCTTATTTTAAACTATGAAGAATTTTTATGTAAATTTAATTTCCCAGTAACTCCCAAGGAATTTTCCATTGTAATAGACGCTATTCATAAAGGAGTCGTTATGCTTCTAAGGGACTCTGTTAGATCATCTAACACCTTACCCATTTCTTTAGACCCATTTGAGTTGCAAGTAAGAAAAGTGTGCTTTTTGTCACATCCTTCATCATGTAATGGAATTAGATCTCTCTTTCAAAAGGAGCTTGTAACAACTCCATATGTGGCGTCATATTGGAAGAATTTGGTTGACCATATTCATTGGAAAAAAGTATGGACTCTTCCTTTGAAATACATAATAACTAACAAGGTTAGAGAAATTTCATTCAAATTATTACACAAATTTTACCTGGCTAAAGTTGTTGTTTTTTTTATTTTTTTTATTATTATTATTTTTTTTTTATTATAAAGTTTTACATAAGATATAGACACAAGTTGTTCTTTTTAGGATGCTATTAATGAAACTGTTCTTCATATCTTCTGGGATTGTCCTCACACACAGATACTTTGGGTCGAATTTTCTAGGTTTATTAACAGCAATGTGCTTCCGGGTTTCTCTTTGTTTTTAAATGATGTACTGTTTGGCTTCTGTAATGTACAAAAAGCTCAATTTAATGAATACTTTATTATTAATCTATTATTGCCCCTTGAAAAATGTCACATTCACCGCAGTAAATTCACTTATCAAAATTCCTTATTCATTGTATGTAGAAGAGAGGTCCAACAGTACATCCAAAATATTTCATCATCTAAGAATCTTAAAGCTCTTAAGACAGTAAACTTGTTTTACCTTTTTAATTTATTTCAGCAAAGTTTTATGTTTTTTTATTTATTATGTGTGTATGTATGTGTATATATATAAGTATGAAATATACACACGTGTATAAATGATTTTCATTATCATTTCATTGTATGTAATTTTTTACATTTTTCTATGTATCTGTATTTTTGATACCTTGGCATTAATACAATTTTTTAAAAATTAAAAAATGAATAAAAACTATCACTGCCTGTGACGTGTGACAGGACGAGATTTTAAACCAGGAAAACGAAAATAGCAGAAAAAAATCTCTAAATTAAACAGTTTTCTCCTACAATTAAAATGAGCAGAAGCTGTCTTTTATGATGTGCGATACAAACACCTCTTTTAAAATGTCAGGAAATGTAGTTTAGTGTTTTATGAGGCTTTAAAGATATTAATTAGGAAGTTAAATCTGTATAGAGACAAGTATTAAGATTGCAACTGTTGAAGCCATAAATATTAGCGAGAATAACAATTCGTTCACCAAGCTGGATAACAACGATAACCATCTGGATAACCATCTGCCTTCATTGGAACAATGTGATTCAAGTACAGTCTTATTAAAGTGCTGATTAAATAAAATCATAACACCAGCAGAATTACTGGAAACATGACAATAGACAATTTTACTCCTCCATTGATTGGACCAAAAAGTTTCGTCTTTCAAGTTTGAATACAGTTCTTGTGAAAATAGACATCTCTGCATTTCGATTTACAAAAAAAAAAACTAAAGCTTTGCGTTTAAGTCTCGAATTTCCCTAACATTGAGTGAAAAACAAGTCCTAACCACACGCTATAAACGAACTACACTGTCGCTCGACTTAAACATCACCAAGCTTCCGACAACTTCTCCAAACTTGATTTAAAAATATTTTCCATAATATGGATTTATTCTGTGGATGAGTCTTCATCCAGATTTTTGGGGGGATTTGTGCACAGCATATCTGAACCAGTTTATCTGTAATTTATTTCCTGTTCGGCATGATGACGTTAATGTCCCTGCCAACCTCTATAGTCCCATTCAGCAACTTGTTAGCAACCATCATTTTCAACACATGCAAATGCTTTAAAAAAAATCATGAGTGCGGTATTATTGGTGTATTTTATATCATAGAATAAACCGTGAAAATATTTTGAGCTTGTGTTCACCACAGACCTTTTTATTATTATTATTATTATTATTATTATTATTATTATTATTAAACTTTCAACTTTATTCAACTTTAATTCATTCAACAAAATAAACTACACACAATGACATTTAACATCAAACAGAAACTAAAACAGAAATAGGAGGATACATATAACAGATCTTGTTATCTTGTACAGGTTAAAATATTAAATTCTACAAATAACCTTTTTAGTACGAGCGATGTTTTTATATACTTCTTAGTTCTAGCAGTTGAATTCAATGAGTCATAAATTTCCTTTAGCTTTATGTACACTACATGAAACCTCCCAAGAAGAATTATAACCTTAAACATGTTATCAATTATATCGAGACAGTATTACAGTCCAAGAAGAGGATCATAGACTCATCTATTTTGATTATTTTGTGGAATGTATAAAAATCATCATAGAAACCTGTGTCCAAAATTCTTCCGAGTATTTGCAATGACAAACTAAATGTGTGAGATTTTCAGATTCAAGATTACAAGAAGAACATTGTGGTGAGATGTGTTTTCAAACTTATTAAGGAAAGCATTACATGGATAGTACCTGTGCAGTATTTTACATTAATTTCCTTTACCTTATATTGGCAGTAAAAACTTATTACTTGCTGACCAGAATTAATCAGTTGAGGTTGAGCACAGACCTTATTTCAGACTTTCAACCAAAACCCATTGACTTCGGGACGATCAAACTGGAAAGGCTTAAATGCTAACTCGTTTCCGGGTTTTGGCATACAAAATGACGTAATCCTGCGTCACTTTATATGGCCGGCAACCGGATAAATGGCATCACGCGTCAATGTTAAAATATTCCATCTGTTCATGTATGCAGCAATCTAGGCAATTTCTCTTTTATTTTAATTTATTTTGTATTTATTTTATATATTTTTAAAGCTGTGTTGTATCAAACGGGTCGGTGCGACACCGCTATAATCCTTCTGAAGAGGTCACGCCATGACGTGTCTATCTTCTATTGGTCACACGTCGTTACGTGATACGGATTCGCAGGTCGGAGTTCACCAAATTTGAACTTTGGAACGCAGCGTAATGCGAAACTTCTTCGCATGAATCTTGCGTTTCCGGTGTCCAGCGTCCATATGAGTATGAATGGAAGTCAGTGGAACGAGAAGTGTAGAGTGACCGCCCCTTGAGGTAAAAAGGGCTAGTAACATCTTTAATCACTTCATATTTTTTTATTTGATTTAATCTAGCCGTTATATCGCCTTTTCAGGTTGTTAAACAGCGTTGAATCATTGACAGTTTTATTTAGTTTCATTCTGTACACGTATTTGGATGTATATGAGGTGTAAATAAAAGTCACCGTGGTGTAAGGCGTAGGAAGACATCCAGTTATTCGGTTAGTAAACACGTGTATCATTTTCCCAGACCTGTCCAAACTCTTCAACTCCCTGAGCTGAGTGGGTGTTAGAGCAGGAAAAACACTAACATTCGCAGGGCACGGTGTTCTCCATGAGCCGGGAATTAACAAACAGCTTTCCACCCCTGGCCCTATAATACCATGTCCTGCTCATGTTTTCCCTGCTCTGTCACCCACTTCAGCTCAGGAAGGACTGCTAATCAGCTGATTAGTTAAATCAGGAGTGTTTGAGCAGGATTGTGACTGCAGTTTCAGGTTTTCACTGCTTCAAAGCTGCATGAGCACTACTTCCGGCAGGTTTGCTAACTAGCATGCAAGCTTGGCTGTATTTGGAGCAGATAAAACTTGAAAAGTTGAAGGGCATGTGTGTCTGCAGGCTTTTATTCAAACCAAAAAGGCAAAGTTCAACTGATGAAACAGGTTGAATCAGGTGTGACTCGTGGAATGAAAATATGCAGCCATGCTGGCTTTTTGTGGATAAGATTGATTGTAGAGGTATTCCAGGAACTGAACTGAGAACCCAGTCCTTGAGCATTAAGTGCTTTTCGTTCAGTATTGGTGAACTTAAATAAAACAAAGCGTTTGTATGATTCCCCTCGCCCCCTTCTTTTCCAGGTCTGAAGATGCTTGGTGTTGGACCTCTTGCCGGTTATAGGACATCGTGGCGCATGCTGAGAATCACTCCACATGCCAGCCAAAATCCATGCCCTTATGACTTGTTACATTATATATCGAGGGTGTATAGCTGTTACACACTACACACAAAGAAGTGTCAAAATATGAAACATGCACATTTCAAGAGTCCTCATTCTGGAGCGCTTCTGCCACAATCATTTGAGCAGCAGCGAGCTACATTTTCTCAGGACAATACCCAACCTCCAAAGTCTAGTTTCTCAGCCAGGATAAAGCTCCGAACACGACTGGCCATGACATTACTTGTTGGAGGTGCTATAATTGGTACCTGGTGGTATGTGCATGAGGAAAAACAGCAGAAGCTACAGGTGCAGAGGATAGAGCAGTTGAGGAAAGTGGCGATAGGCCAAGGAGACTTCTGCTTGCTGGACCACACCGGTCAGCGACGGACCAAAAAGGACTTCTTGGGGCAGTGGGTGCTCATGTACTTCGGCTTCACGCACTGCCCTGATATCTGCCCTGATGAGCTGGAAAAGATGAGCAGTGTCGTAAAGCTGCTGGATGAGTCAAACCTGCCCCATGTGCAGCCATTGTTTATAACTGTTGATCCTGAAAGAGATGATGTGGCTGCCATGGCCAAGTACATCAGAGATTTCCACCCACGCCTGATCGGATTGACGGGCACACCTGAGGAGGTAAAAGAAGCTGGACGGGCTTACCGGGTTTATGCAAGCGCTGGACCCAAGGATGAAGATGGAGATTATATCGTGGACCACACCATCCTTATATATCTTGTTAATCCAGATGGCCTTTTCCTGGACTATTATAACCGAATGAAAGATGCCACGCAGATTGCTGACAGCATTCATCAGCATATGAAGAATTATGTGACGTTATTCCCTGACCAGCGTTAAGTGTGATACAGGAAGATTTGATCACATATTGCAAACTAAAGTGTACCTGGATATGAGAGATGGACTAGGCACTGAGTAAATAAGCAGCAAATAGAAACAGGCTAAAGACAAGTTAAATTTAAATAGGGCTGACATTTTTAAAATGTGCCACTGATCAACTTAAATATTTATGCTGGTCTTTTTTTTTTTTTTTTAAATTGTTATCAAAATAATGTAAGTAGTTGTTTGAGGTTCTGTAAGATCTCCGAACAGTTTATCCAAATGATCCAAAACAAGATGAATTTAAAAAATAAATAAATAAATAAATAAATAAATAAATAAATAAATAAATAAATATATATATATATATATATATATATATATATATATATATATATATAAAAAAAAAAAAAAGTTCTACATTTTCAGGAAGTGATGCATGTTCTTTATCACCTTTTCTGAGAAGAGAGAATCAGTATAAATGTAATATAGCACAAATCAAAGGTTTAGGTGTGCAGGTGCACTTTTTTATGCTTTAAAGAGAGTAATACACAAGAGCCATTTGAAAGTGACACAAATGACATAATACAAACGTGCATAATGAACATCTCATACACAAATTACTATATTTCCCCAAAACTGCACTTAAGCCTTACTTTAAAAATGTTATATTGGTGTGCACTTTAATATAGTTATAGGCTGAATAAAGTCACACAGAAGGACCAAATGGAATTGCTTGTATGTTCCAGATTATGTATATAAATGTCCTTTTGCAGTGTTATTCAGACAATGAGCCAAGATGAAGACTTGTGAAAGGTCAGGGAAGGTCACGCTCCAGGGGGGCACTGTAGATTTTGAGGCGTTCGTGTGCCCTCTGTTTGGTCAGTAATGTCAGGTGAACGTTGTCTATGCGCTCATCAAGTCCAGGGCTCTTATCGATCTCTACAGTGTAGTCATTGGCCTGAAGGGGACACAAGGACACACCAAATCGCAAACTTTTACTTGCAGGGCTTTCTTACCCAAATTCAATTACAATATCAGTTACATATGAATGGTGTCACATGATTGACAAACATCAAGGATCAGTTCATAACTACAAGAAACTGAGTCAGAGCTGCTTCTTTGGAGTGGTGGTCAACACACATCTGGGAGATTTTTTTGCCCCAGGAGGACTAAGTTTTTTTTTGTTTTTTTTTTAAACTGAATTTTGTATCCAGATTTAAAGTAGCTGAATCATGCACCTGCAACGTTTCAAAATAAAATCAGATTACAATTTTAACTAAAATAATCCCTACATCAAACACAAAGCTGAGGTTACACATAGTATGAAGCTGGAAATGTGGCTAATTCAGGTAGGCTAATTTGATTAGCATAATATTTTGTCCAGCACAAAAGCAAGGATATACTGTATATTGTATTTGTATAATCATTATATTTTGTCAAAAAAATTAAAACGGCCATCAATAAGATGTTCATAAAAGGGCATGATATTCAATACTTAAACACAATAAACTGCTTTTTAAACACAGTAGGTGAGGTTGTGCCATATTCCAGGCATGTTTCAAGGCACAAGTTTCACAAATTGAGCAGTGTTTCATTTAATTCTTGCACCTGTGATTGGGGAAGATAAATAAATAAAATGTTCATTCCAGTATGATACTTTCTTAAGGTCCGTACTCTCCTTTTGCCACTGTTCAAGGTATCACAATAAAACACCGTAACCATCACATTCAGAACCACAGTATTTTATTTTAAGTAGGGTTTGCAGTTTAATCAGTACTACCTGTATCCGTGTTTTTCCCCCTTTGGGTCACTGGGAAGTGACAAGCTAGTTACTGCAGGTAAATGAATGTATGTCTCACTATTATAATCTTTTCACATACTAAACTGGAATCAGCCTCATCTAATGAACATAGTGAGTGAGAGAGAGAGAGAGAGAGAGAGAGAGAGAGAGAGAGAGTGTGTGTGTGTGTGTGAGAGAGAGAGCTCGCACGAGCACACATGTACTAACCAGCTGAAGAGAAGCCAGCATGTATCTACAGGCTTCTGTGTTGTCCATGCCTTTGACAAGCGATGCAAACGATCGTCTCACCCCAACATCACCAAGTGCATGGACAATCTTATCCCCATAGTCATGAATGTCAAAAACCACACGGTCCTCCTGGACAACAGAGCACCACCGACTGAATCAGCTGAATGCATTAATTTTTTTAAACAAGAAATTAAACACTAAAGGTGATTTTAACAACAGGGAAACTTCCTCAAATTAATATGATTTTATCATACCATCAAGATTTATTAAAACAGAATCTCAGGTCATTTAGTCCTGAAACATAAAATAAAGATGAAATAGAAAATGTAAAAAATTAGCAGCATTTGCACAAATAAAAGTACATGCTCTCTCGTATGCATTTATACAATGGTGCTTGAAAGTTTGTGAACCCTTTAGAATGTCCTACATCTCTGCACACACATGACCTAAACCATCATCAGATTTTCACACAAGTCCTAAAAGTAAACAAAGACAACCCAATTAAACTAATGAGACAAAAATATTACACTTGGTTATTTAGTTATTGAGGATAATTATTAGGATAGTTATTGAGTTATGCATATCTGTGAGTGGCAAAACTATGGGAATCTCTAGGATTATCAGTTTAATTCGATGGTAAAATTAGAGTCCGGTGTTTTCAATCAATAAGATGATCAGGTGTGAGGGAGCACCCGGTTTTATTTAAAGAACAGGTATCTATCAGTCTGATCTTCACAACACGTTTGTGGTAGTGTATCGTGGCACGAACAAAGGAGATTTCTGAGGACCTCAGGAAAAAGAGTTGTTGATGCTCATCAGACTGGAAAAGGTTACAAAACTACCTCTAAAGAGTTTGGGCTCCACCAATCCAGTCAGACAGATTGTGTAATATTTTGCCCCATCTGTTTAGTTGGGTTCTCTTAGTCTACATTTAGGACTTGCGTGAAAATCTGATGATTTAGGTCACACTTATGCAGAAATAGAAAATTCTAAAGGGTTCACAAACTTTCAGGCATCACTGTACCCATTACATTTATACTTCTACATGTGAGCCTTTAAGATGAATCCTACATAAGCAATTGGTTTTTTGGATTTCCATAAATACTGTTTACATAACTACATAAAGATTCTTTATATTAGTTATGTAAAACACTTCAATAATATTTTAAATACAGTAAAATACAACTGCATAACAGTAGATCCTAACTGTGGTATAGAGCACAGGTTCCCTGGTTCTGTGCATGTTTGTGGTGTCCCTGCTCTAACGCAAACATACTTCAACTCAGGACAAACTGTTAATTAGCTGATTAGTTGGATCAGGCATTTTAGAGAGGGGAAAACACTAAGGTGCATGAAAAGGGGTACTCCAGCCCTAGGGTTTGGAACCAGTGGTATACGTCAACATGGACTTTATTGCTAAGTAGTCAACAGAACACGGGTCAAAATGGCAAGATATACTGCAGATAAAGGAAAAAAGCTTACATGCTAGACTTGCCACGATAATTTTCACACCAGTATGATAACCCTTTATCAAACCAGTAATACAGGGCTACAGCAAATTTTTTTTTTTTTTTTTGGGAGTACTTGTGCTCCTGATTACAAAAATTTAGGAGCACAGTTGAAGTTTAGTTTAGTTTTTTGTTTTGTTTTTAAGAGATGGTAAAGTTAAAGTGCTAGAATATAACACACATGTAGGCATGAAAAAGCTTGAGCTCATCAATTATGACAGAATTTAGGAACATAGTGTGAGCCATGACATTAATTTTCCTTCTGCTAAACTAAATTTAATATTTTCAGTTAATTTTACAGACTGTATGCAAAAAACAACCACCGTTAACCTGTTCCACCTTCTAAACAAATACAATAAACATCAATGTTCAGAGTTTGAAGTCTGCTCCTCTTAAATATATTTAAAGCTACACTATTAGACATTTCCACTGTCATGGTTCTGGGCTGGAGTCAGTTCTCAAACCGCTCCGTGTATATTGTGTATATATCTGAATAATCTCACACAGGACGTGATTGGGTGAGTTCATTTACCCGTCAGATGCAAAGCGCTTTAGTTTAATGGTGTTCATTAGGGACGCACTGATCGGGATTTTTTACAGCTGATACCGATCCAGATACCAATCTTTTTTCGTTTATACTTTAATCAAACAGTTAAATGTAAGCTCTCTGCTCATGGTCACTGTTAATTTAATTAAAATAATAGCAATGAGAAATACTGTTGGTTAATAGATAAATAAACAAGCATAAAATATTTATTTTTAAAAATATTTTAAACAATAGAGTGTCCTAATTAAAAGTAGATTAATGCAAACATGATTCATATTAGGAAAAAGACTAATAGCCTTCTAAGGACATAGCAAACTAAGCTTAATGTCAAATTGATATTAAATGCAACCCATAGTAATTAAACATTATTTCATTTCTCATTTTATGAATTAAATCTCTTTTTTATTAAATTTATTTATAACTAAGCACATTTTCTGTCTTTACATTTTATTAGGTTTTTTTGTTTTTTGTTTCAGTTTTAGATCGGTCCCCCAGTACAGTGTTGCCATGTCTGCTGATAATATTGTGTATTATGGGGGATTAAATTAAAACATGAAAACTGGAGTTGATTTTCTAGTGATATCTGCCAACCATGAGTTTAAATGAAGTGAATGCTCTGTCAGAGTTAGTGAAGGAGAGAGCGGCAGTGTACTGTATGTTTACAGACTGAACAGTTGCTACTCTTGATTATGATTGTTGAGGAATTATTTAATAAAGTAGTCTGAATTACATCCTACCTTGTAGCATTAGTATCATTATTCAATTTACTTGCTGTGTCTACACGAGCAGGTCACAGTCGCGGGTTCAGGTCATTTTGCGGGATCAATAAAAGATGGCGGTTTGTGAGATTGGGAAGTCATAATGGCTTCTTTGCAGTATTTCCACACTTGTTTGGTTGACTGAGGTGATGAAAAGCAGTGCGAAAGTAACCGTTGCGTGGTGTAGATGCATTTTGGAGTTGAAATTTTTATTCCAATTGTATTATATCACTTTGAACAGGTCACTCGCACCAGTGCGCCTAAATATTTTTTCACAGTCACACAAAGTACTTTTCAGTAACAAATGCTACAGAAATGGTTGCACTGTAGAGTCAATATGTATGTACTGTGGTGTAATTTTCGGTACACAATAGCCTACATAAAAATCTTACCAAATTGTTTGTTTACCAAACCTCTCTAACAACACACCAAACATAGGCTTTGTATAAAACGAACATGCTGAACAACAAATATAGATACATTTGTACAATCGAGCTCCTCTTTTAGGAATCAAGCGTTCAGTCCTTTCAATAAATGGCCTCCGGTTTGTCTTCTAAATGCGGTTAGATAGATAGCTTCACAGAGTTCTGTTTAATATTGTACATGTTTGTGCTGCCCCTCTGACCTCAGACAGTTGTTCCAGTCAGTTTAACGTAATGTCCTCCATCAGCACGCGTGCTATGATGCCTGTGTAGTTTTGACGAGTCGGTAATTAACTTTCAATGCATTAATTCAATGCGTAAATTTCATTAGGCGACTATACATTATATAAGGCTGTTCTACTCGTTAGAATATTGATATGGGAACTTTTGTCATCAAGTAAGTGTCATTCATAAGGTTTCCCCCTTTAAACCGGTATAAAATTATATCCCTCATAACCGGTATAACCGTACACCATGGCAAACCTAATACATACAGTCCCACTGTGTGATCCTGATGAACCTCACCCCAATGCCTGTTTGTATGAAGGTACGAGTTCTCCCTACACAATTCATTCATTACCTGAGCCAAGAGCCGAGGGTTGATCTCGTCCTCCCACTCCTTTACCCTCTGAGACAGAGTGGTCTCCTGAGCGTACTTCTGGGAGTTTGCTAGGAACAACTCCTATGGCCAGAGAGGACACAGTCAGAAGCACACATGCATGTACTACCTAGTCAGCATCACAACAGTCCAGGGAATATATTCTGAGCTGTATCCCTGGAGCAAAACATAACTCCAACTCTTAATTTAATAGCAAAGTAAATGGCTGTTTAATCTGGCTAAACAGTTAAACAGTCAGGTTTGAACAGTAACCTTCATCACTGCTTGGCCCTCCAACAGATTAACAGTTGCATAAAATGATTTAAACCACTCAATTTGTCATGAGAACGCTGAACGTGGACCAATCTGGAAGAAAGCTCTTAAGTATTACAAGACTATGCATACCACATTCTTTTTGAGCAAGTCCTCATAATTAATCCGGCCCATCTGTGAGTCTAGGAACAAAGAGGAAAGATGAACATTTCATAGTTCAAAAAAAACAAAACAAGCATTCATGCTTATGAGAACTAGACTGAACCTGCATACATTACCAGTGAAAATTGGATCATGTTCACCAGGTGCATGATCTTCAAGCAAATTCTCATTTTCATGATCTGATAAGTTATCACCTGGATAAAAGAAACCTCATTCATGAAATGGACAAGAAAAAAAAGAACTAGTCATTTATTATTAACTCCAGGGCAAATCTAACCGATCTGTTTTAAGAAGCTGTACATGTATATGCTTGTTTCTCTCACCATCCAAGTCTGGATGGCGGACCACCTCATCTTTGTCCTCTTGATTCTCTGGCTCCAAGTAAGTTCTTCTCAGCACGTCATCAGATATGTACACACCCTGTAACAACCATAGGATTATACATGTCCAACAAACACATGTACACATTCCAAAGTGCAATTTTCATAAAGACAAATGCATTATCCACAGGACATTCTAATACTACAAGTATACCGTTTTTCTTAGAAGCTTCTTCCGCAATTTAAGCTGCTGATCCATCTTCTCAAGGTAGATGTAGTTGAATTCTATAAAGAAAAAATGCAATATGATCATTCAAGCCGAACAGACTGTAGAGAGCAGTTGTACATGTTGTTCAGAAAATTTACCAGGATGAAAAGGTCCGTGCTTAAGCTTGCGGTCCATGTTGTCATCTACAGGAAAAGAGAAGCAGAAACATTAGAAGCATTAGATAGATTAATCTATCAAAAGGACACAGCCTCAGCACAATATATACACTACTACACTATATGGCCAAAAGTTTGTGGACACCTGACCATTACACCCATACGTGTTGTTGAACATCCCATTCCCGATTTAGGATCCCTTTGCGCGGTTATAATAAGCTCCACTCTTCTGGGAAGGCTTTCCACTAGATTTTGGAACTTGGCTGTGGGGATGTGTATTCATTCAGCTACAAGAGAGTTAGTGAGGTCAAGCATTGATGTGTGATGAGGGTCCAGTTCCAGTTCATCCCAAAGGTGTTCAGAGCCCTGATCTCAACCCCACTGTGCAGGACACTCAAGTTCTTCCACTCCAACCATAACACACCGTGTTTTCATGGAGCTCACCTTGTGCAACAGGGGCATCATCATCATCATCATCATCATCATCTTGGAACCGGTTTGGGCCTCTTAGTTCCAGTGAAGGGAAACTAAAGCTATAGCACACAGAAATTCTATACAATTGTGTTCTTCCAATATACGAGTGTGATGGTCAAGTGCCCACAAACTTTTGGCCATATAGCGCGCACACACACACACGTTTTTAGCATAAAGAAATGACAGTTTATTTAGTTCCAGTCCTTTTTAAAGTGACTTAATTTCTGTGTTGTGAGAAATACAAATGAAAATGGTCTAATATTTTCCTTTTAAAACCCATTCACAAACAAATTCTTACGTCAAGAGGAAGCGGGGGACGACAGTGAATGAATTAATTAATTTTGGCAACAATTGGCTTTTATACTATTTTAATTCAGGTTAAACCCATAAAACCCATTAAAAAAGGCTTACTACCTGTAAAATATCCAGTGCACTCTGAAAGTATTGGAACAGCAAGACCAATTCTTTTGTTTCTGTGATGCATTTGGACATTTGGGTTTCAGCTCAAAAGAGGAATATGAGGCAACAGATCAGAATTACAGCTTTCATTTCCTGATATTTATATCTAGACTTGTTAAACATGGGACCTGTTGTTTAAACCCACCCATTTTTCAAGCGACCTAAAATATTGGAGCACGACAAGTGTTTATTGTTGCCATTGTGTACCCTGTTAGATTGACAGTTTAAACAGTTAATAGCTCTGAATGTCTAATTTTGGTTTGAAACCTGGATTTCACCTGTGAAGACTGAATTTGTTGTTAAAAAGGATAAACCAATATAAAGACTAGAAAGAGAAATGCAAGCCATTTCCAAGCTGAGAAAAGAGAGAAAAATCTATCAGAGCCATTGCGCAATCATTGGGCATAGCCAATTCAACAATTTGGAATGTCCTGAAAAAGAAAGAAACCACTGGTATACTAACAACCAGACATCAAACAGGTCAGCCAAGGAAAACAACAGCAGCTGCTGACAAACACAGAGAGCTGTGAAGAAAAACCCCAAAAACAACAGTTAGTGACACCATCAACAACCTCCACAGGGCAGGGGTGAAGGTTTCACAATCCACAGTTCGAAGAAGACGTCGAGAGCAGAAATATAGGAGGCCATACAACAAGATGCAAACCTCACATCAGCAGTAAGAAGCAAAGCGAGACTGGAATTCACAAAGAAATACAGAGATAGGCACAAAACTTCTTGAACCTAGATTGACTTCTACCAAAGTGATGGAAAGGCGACAAAGATAGGATCTGCTCATGATCCAAAACATACAAGTTCCTCTGGTCAGGCATGGTGGAGGTAATGTCTTGGCAAGTGGAACAGACTTTGATGATAGTAGTAGCAGAATGAATTCAGAAGTCTACAGAAACATTCTGTCCAGTCTTATCGGGAGAAACTTGCAGCAAGACAATGACCCAAAACACACTGCCAACTCAACACAGGACTTCATCAGGGGTAAAAAATGTAAGGTTTTAGACTGGCCAAGGCAATCACCAGACCTTAATCCAACTGATCAGCATTTCACCCCTGAAAAGGAGACTGAAGGGAGAAGAGTCACAAATGAGGAATGCAGCAGTTTAGTGAGGTCAGTGGGTCGCAGGCTTCATGCAGTTATTGTAAGCAAGGGATATGCAGTATGAGCACTGGGAGTTTGGGTTGGAAATTTATAAATACACTGTACATGTTAATCTCTGATTTATTGCATCACCTTACAAATTTTTCATGCATCATATTTTTTCCCTCCATATCATGCAGCCATAGTTGGAATTCAGACAGTAATGACACTCTTGAAAAAAATTCAGATGTCCTATTAAACACAGACTTACAAGCACTTGTGCACCACTCCCAGAAGTCCTGTATTTCTGAGTTGCCTTCCCTTTTCCTTTTGCCTGATTCATCTAGGCCTGCAGGCACGTTGTAGCACTTCCCTAGAGAAGAAAGAAACTTTCATATACAGCAGTTCAGAACAGAGGTCGACTGATAGTGGATTTGACACATACCGATAATTAAGTTGTGCAGTACCTGCCGACAACTGGACTAATCAACCGACAGTTTTTAATAGTGATACTGAATAAAAACTTTTTTTTTTTTTTTACAAATGTACTTTACTTATATACACACACACACACACACACACACACACACACACACACACACATTTCCTTTTCATTAATACATATTGAAGTAAGTAAAATATATACATCTAAGATGAACCAAAAAGTAACATTCCTAATAAACACCACAAGGCTTCAGTGCTTTCTTTTCTTTTATGTACTGACAGTGGACACTTCTCAACCGCGTCGGGAAAAACTATCGGTGTGGATTTTTGCCAGTAACCGGTTATCTGTGCCGAATAATCGGAAAAACCCTTAAGAGTCAGAAATGCGAGATGTACCACATTACAAATATTTAGGAGAAAAATGTGCAGACACTTCAACAGAAAGAATCTTTTTCACCTATTTTTAGGGGTTTATCTTCTCCAAAATGCACATAGGGGTCATGCCATTTCCAAGGATCCACAGTTTCCTGTAACAATTACATGTATGCATCATAATATTTATGTTCTATTAAAGTGTTTACAATAATGTAACTGGATAGTCCACATCATGCATTGTGATAACCTATGCAGCCTATTTATATCCTTATACAACAGTTTATTTTAAAAAAAATAATAAAAATCATACACTACATGTACACTGTTCAGAAACAGGCTATATCAAAACCAGATATTGCAATCTCTCATCCTATATGTTCACAGTTTACTAATTTAGGTCTTGAATCTTCTTTAAGGAACTTATCTGTACCATGGATGCCCAAGCCATTTTAGAAATAAGATTTGCCCATTGTTAAGAACATTCACATGTTCCAACCTGGAACATTTTGTCTTGCTATGATGTAAAGAAAAAAAATAAATAAATTAAGAATAATTTTTCAATATCAAAGCAATTACACTGGTTTATTTCAGAGAAAATGTTGCACTCACGCAATCTATTTATTTACACTATTGTTTCCCATCTGGACAAACTGGACCCGCTTTAAACTATACCTTATTTTAATTCAGTTAGTGTATTATAAATATAAATTTAAGGAACATAAACATGAGGAGTTTGGGCTCTCTGCAGATCCTGCAGTTTGCCAACTTCTTACCTGTAGCTGCTTGGGCTCTTCAGCAACCGGACGCACTGTAGGCCTCTCACGCAGCATTCTCTTCACACTGTGGCCCTAAAGAAAATTCAAGATAACCGGGTGATTCCCAACTTTCAAATAGAGTAGAATGTCTCCTTGACTCCTTCCTTCAGCCTGTCAGGACGTCTCTCAACATTATCGATGCATCAACTGTTTAAATGCCCTCAGAAGAACTGAGCGCATACGCAGGTGCTTCCTACTCCTAACTGCTAATTATTCCAGTGGTCTAAACTCTCCACCTTCACATAAATATCCACAAAGAAATGAGGTAATAACAGCAAAGAAATGAACAATTATAATTTAAAATAATAGCTATAAAAGTAATAAAAATCATAATTAACAATAAAAAAAAATATTTAAAAATTAAAAATCCTTGGATCAGTTGAATTTTCATAAAGCATGCCCATATTAAAAGTCAGGTGATGAAATAGAATCTAGAGGCAAAAACCTACAACTTTCTAAAATGTTTAACTTTCTAAGGCCATCACCTTTTAACTTTCAAGTGATGTATATGTCCAATGATGTTCAGACTGATGATATTGAAAGGCAAGGCCATCTTATTTGGCATCAATGAGAAAAAAAATGTCAAGGAAATAAAGTGAGGAAAAGCAGTAGAACAGTACAGGTCTGGCCAGTGATTACTTTGTGGAGGAATGGGATACACTACAAAAACTAGGTAATGCAGAAAACTCAACAAATACAGTATTTTGCTTTGTTAAACCTGCAGTATCAAGTTCAAAACTGTCTCCTTACCTTACCCTGATTTGCAATGGTAAGCTTACAATAAAGATTTATAATCTGAGCTGTCCGGTCGGATTTTGCAGGAAACGACAGACATTTGCGTGGCCTTTAATGTCACCATGCCTTTGCGTGGTTAAGTCACGTCCATAAACAGAAAGAAGAACAGGCTACTATATCATGTGCATGGGTGCTGAGGATGGTGGAGTGTTTGTAGTTGTCCTGAAAGAGTTTCTTAAAATTTTAACTTCTTTAGATGGCTGCTTTAATCTGGATATTCTAAACACATTACCACCACCACAGACATCTGGGGAATCAACCATTATCAAAACCAAGAAACCTCGAACTTCGGAGAGCCTGCAGTCAAAAAGGGAACGCACAGAGCCCGTGCTACGAGAGTAAATAAATATCGGCATGGCTTTTGAGAGGTGATAAACTCTGAAATCTGAAAGGATCGAAGACTGATGCAGAGATGACTTTTCTGCAGAACAGGTAAGACATTTCAGTGGCTCAATAGGGAGCTAGCTAACATGAGCACACTTGTGAGCTTGATTCAGCTAGGTATTGAGTTTCCTATTTTTTGTTGTGGTTGTTGTTTTGCTATGGTCAATGCAGTAAACCGCACTTGTTTTCTGTGAGCTATAAGCAAGGGCAACTCACCTCTGTCGTCAAGTATTGGAGCTAATATACAACTCATACCTCAGTGCCAAAACACAACCCATGGTGATAGAGAGGCAGGAGTTCAGTACTGCAGCTTACACACACACACACACACACACCAAATTTGTTGGTACCTGATGTCTCTCAACATGCTTGTCAGACTCTGGTTCCACCTCCATATCTTTGTCTATCAGATGAGCAAGCTCCTCACCACCATGGCAATCATCATCATTCTCATAATGATCAACAGCACCAACAGCCCCTGCCCTGTCCTGTCCTAGAGACAAAAATAAAATCCAGGTAATGAACAAAAAACAGGGAACTACTGAACATAAAAATCAGGCACTCTTGTAGCAGAGCAATGCTAGAGGATCTACTGAGCCAGACCAAGCTAATACTACAGCTCATTTTCCCTCACTGCTCATATGCCCCACTGTAAACAACAAACTACCACTATGGGCATAACAGAGAACATTACCTGTGTGTCCATTACCTGAAGCCTCTCTGTGGAATTGAACACAAGAGGAACCAAGACCCAGGCGCATGATTCCCAATGTGTCTGGGGTGCAGTTATTCATCCAAAAATCTTTACAGCTGCCAAGAACCTCTCCCTTAATACTGGAACAAACACAAACTTTTCAAAGGATCTGAATTACTGTTTATTTCTGCATTATTAAGTGCTTTGTTTATTATTCCCTCAGATAGGCTGCACAAATTAAGCACAACAAACTAGATTTTTGAAGATTGAGTTTGTTTTGAATGCATTTTGTTCAACAGCACCCAAAATGAATGAAACCACAATATAATCTTTATTAAGCATTCTCTATGCATACATAATACTGTGTTTTCCCCCTTATTCTAGCCAGTGGAATTTTTGGAATAAATAATTGTTTAGCCTGACTCTTTTTGCTTCTACTGCTTGTCCAGTGAAATGGATCCCATGTCCAGCAGAATTCCCTAACTAAAGTCAACAAATTAATGCCTTGCAGCTGGTTTTTACCTGAGGAGCGGATACTTTAGCTTTTCATGTACCTCTACAGGAATCAGAGACTCAGGAGGCAGCCGAACAATCTTCACTGGCTGAAGGAACATAGCAGAGGTAAGATGCAAACAAACTTTACCTGAGAAGTACTTTTCATCATGTGCATAATATACACAAGTTACTTGTAACTGCCTTATAAAAAGGTATATGTGAACAATACCAGGTTTACTTGTGAGAACCAGCAAAACTGACCTAAGCTGCACATTTTCATCTTGTGATGCATACGTGTGCACACAGTTTCTGGATACAGACCAGCACAGTATATTTATTTATCTCACACACACACACACACACACACACACACACACACACACACACACACACACACACACACGTTTCAGTTATATGAAAATAAGACTTACTTCAGCTGGATCGGCTTTCATGTCCACACTGTGAGTACTGGGCTCCTCTCCTATCACATCAAACTGTGTAAGGGCAGAATATACTTAGTCATACTGCATGCATGCTTTAATTGAGTTTTCTGAGTTTTCACTTGAACTACATAAGATATAGCAACAGGCAAACATTTCAAACAATCAAAATCCATAATGACTATAAAAAGTAATTATCTTAAAGATCCTGTAGCTATATACAGTGCTGTGCAGTTTTGAAGAGGTCTTCAGAAATAATTAAACTAAACATTTCCACAGTATGGCTCGACATTAAACTAGGGCTGCAACTATTGATTATTTCCATAATTGAATAGTTGGCCAATTATTCTTTTTTTCTATTAATCGGAAAGGGGGGGGGGTACTTTCAGTGCCATTATTTATTTAAACACACACCAGAATGTATATTATTCAACTGCTTGTTTTTTAATCCATAAACAATAATGCATAAATACATACACACACACACACACACACACACACACACACACACACACACACACATATATGCATTACTTTTTATGGATGCAAAACAATCATTGAGTTAAACTACAGTCCTAAATTAATAATCAAGACTCCCTTTCACTGCACCTTATGGCTTCTGTTACTGACTGCCTTTAGACATATTGCTTGACTTTTGATCAGTGTTTGAATTTGACATTACAGATCTTACTTGCGATCCCACTGTTTATCACACATCTAAACCGCGAGTGAGGAGCAACACGGCCTCTTTACTAATAGATCACTTCCGTTATAATAAATAACAGAAGTTACACTACAAGCATAATACTACAAGCAATTACAACATATAATGATTTGCTTAAAAGGTTTAGTTTAATTTAAGTTTACTCACACCAGTTTCTCCAACCCCTTGAACACAGTGGAGCATTTTGGATATGAACATAAGTTTGTCCTTGTGCATCACTGTTGTGCTTACATGCTACACAAACTGTGCTTTGTAAAGTTTGCGCGTCTTCAGGGTGTTTAATATAAAATGCTCCCCTGCCTTAAAGGACTTGAAGGTCGCACATTTTCTTCCTCAGTCACTTGACAATAAAGCCTGCATCCGATGGTGTCTGAGGTCATGTTGGGAATAAAACGTAACATTGACCAACAGTAAACTGAAGAAAGTCATAATCGGTGTCTCTGGGTATCTGCTAAAGCTAGTGTATGTGCGTATGACGTCATGTGCCACTGACCGGGAAGTGGCTTATACTTACGGTTAGTAAAAAAACTAATGTGTTCCATTTGAGACGATATTACCTTTCTAAAGTTCATACACTAGACCAGTGGTTCTCAAACTTTTGTGAGCTCTGGAGCCCTAGCATATTTCAAACAATTCACAAGGACCCCCTTACTCTCCAACAGTTATAGGCTATATATTAAACAGTCATTTCTATACATGATACTTTATTTTATTAATATTCAACATTTATAATATTAACATTGGACATTTAAAATTGAAAACATTGTTTTTTGACATTTTATAGTTGGTGAGACATTTAATTAGACTCTCCGAATTATCTTTTTTATTTTATCCGTCAATGCGACATTTGTCTTGAACTTGTCAACCACTCATAGGTTCTTGTAAATCATCATTTCATTTGTAAATAAATACATCAATGAACGATCGTCAGCTCAGCTAACGTGATATTTGTGATTGCACGTGAAATCAAATTGGTTACTTTTAAAACATCGTTTGAATACATGATACATTTAACTGAATGAATGAATGAGAGAGAGAGAGAGAGAGAGATTTAAAACTATCCCACAGATCTCCTGCAATTACACCACTGACCACTACAGATCCGTGGATCCTGGGCTGAGAAACGCTACACTAGGGTACTATGCACTACGGTGCATAGTGTAAGTGTATAGTACGTCATTTGGGAGACAACTTTAGTATTTACTCTCCGAAGCGTGTTTTCAGAACAGAAGTACTGCAATGAGTAAATGTGCCGCGTGCAGACCAACTAATCGATAATGAGATTCGTTAACAATCAATTCATGCTGTGCTGTTGGTGTTTGCTTTTGTCATAGGACAGAAGTACATCATGCCTGAAGGCACTGGTCTCCTTGACTAATCCCCTTTTGTTTGCTATTTAATCAATGATTTAGACTTTGAAGTGGATTCCGCTAATATACATCTGTATGCTGACGACACAGTGAATTATACTGCAACAGTCTTTAAATCAAATTGTACTGAACTTACAGAATGCATTCAAGTGTTATACAACATTCTTTGACACAGCTGAAATTGATTTTAAATTAAAAAAAAGACAAAATATATTTATTTTTTAGTCATCATCATTCTAAGGCAACTGATGTGATCATTTCAACTTTAGATGGAACAACCATTGAAAAAGTTAGCTCTTGTAAATACTTGGGTATATGGTTGGATGAAAAACTAATCTGTTGAAGCTTAAAACAAAATTGGGGTTCTTTTATTGTTTAAAAAACTGCTTTCCTTATGAGGCTAGAAAGAAAAAAGTACTCTCCACTATTTTAATCTATAATTGATCATGGTGACCTTGCTTATATGCATGCAGCTTCATCTTTAAGGAAAATGGACTCTGTCCATCGTGCAGCATTGCACTTTGTTTGTGGGGCAGATTCACATACTCATCACTGCATACTATATGAATCATTGTTGCCGTAGGTTGCCTAGGACATTTGCACAGTTATTAGTTAAATACCTCAGAGTCGTCCAGATCATTCTCTGTGGTGCCATCAGTTACGCCATGTGCAAAGCCTTGCTTGTCACGTCTATAGGAACAAAATGAAACCATTTTACACCTGTATCTCAGACCAACGACTGATTTAACTAACGGTTTTAACTCTGACCTTTATTATATATTACTTTACATTTTTTTAAAAATCATTCATACATACACACATATCCAATCATATGTAGAATAAATAAAGCAGAAACAGGTCAAGAGACAGGGCTCAGCATGAACACTCGGATGGCCCTGCGGCTACGCGGCCCTGTGCGTAGCAAGTTGTGACACGCTGTGTGTTCTGACTCCTTTAGAACATAGTCAGCATGAACTTTTTCAGCAACCTGTGCTACAGCAGCTCTTCTGTGATATCGGACCAGTCGAGCTAGCCTTCGCCACACCCCCACACACACACACACACACACACACACACACACACACACGAACAATTCTGTCAACAGTTGTCCTTCCTGGACCACTTTTGGTAGGTACTAACCACTGCAGACCGGAAACATGCCACAAGACCTGGCGTTTTAGAGATGCCCTGACCCAGGCGTCTAGCCATCACAATTTGGCCCTTGTCAAAGTTGCTCAGATCCTTAAGCTTGCCCATTTTTCTAGCTTCAAACACATCAACAGGGCAGTGGTGGCTCTGGGTTACTGTTCAGAAAGTCAGGGGTTTAAGCCAAATACCACCAAGCGGCCACTGGGCCCTTGAGCAAGGCTCTTAATCATCTCTGCTCCAAGGCTGTACCCTACTTATTAACAAGCTGGGCTATGAGAAGAAAATAATTTCACTGTGCTGTAATGTATGTGACCAAAAAGACTTCTTATTTAAAAAAAAAAGAAAAAAAAAAAAGAAAGAAAAAAAAAAAAAAAAAAAAAAAAAAACCTTTCAGAGCTGACCGTTCACTTGCTGCCTAATATATCACACCCCTTAACAGGTGCCACAGAAATGAGATAATCAATGTTATTCACTTCACCTGTCAGTGGTTATGGCTGATTCTTATTAGTAGCTTTATAAAACTTCCAACATACATTACCTGCGGTTTTTGTTTGAGATGAAGTCCAAAGTTTGAAACACCAAACTGTGAAGTAGTTCAACCTGGAAGCAACATAATGAAATTAATAATTTAAGAAACAAGCAGTGTTTGAGATGTATTGTTTTAGACAAAATGTTATCAGTGCCTCAAAGAACCAGTCAAGAAAACTGAAAACTGGACATGATTAACTATCATCCAAGACATCCAAGTCTGGTGTCCATCCTACAGCCAGACTGAAAATCACCTTTCTGCCATATATGCATGTAGAGCCTTGAATTAACAGTGCTGCTTCAGCAAAGTTCATCATTGTCGTGCCTCCATCAAATGAGATGGTCATTTGGTCCAGCTGCAGAAGACACAGATATCAGCAGCAGAACGGTCACAGAGTGTAATCCCTGTACAACCACATGCACTGTGTTGTTCATTTACACATAAAACTCTACATGATTTTTTAATTCAAATGCCAGCGCACCCATGTTGTACCCTTGAGCAAGGCCCATAACCACCAACTGTTCAGCTTATTACTCATCTTCGACTTGAGTAACTAAATATTAAAAAAGTCTCCTCAATCTTACTAAGGAAAGATAAACTTACCTCTTCTAGGTACTCCCCAAGCTGGGCGGCCAGATCAACATCCCAGTTTTTTGTAAGGTCCCGGATGGGCTGTAACAGGTGGGCAAACCTCCTCTCCCCAGAATTCATAGCTACAAGTCCTTCAAAAGAAAGTCAACATGTCATTTTCTTTTGATATTCATGGCCAGTATTTGGCCATATTTAAACCACTGACTAAACATCTTTAGCTTTCACAAGATAAAGCATGAGATATACTTCACCGAAGACAAAAATTTGAGAACACAATACGGGCAAAATATTATGTTGCAATGAGAGAGAGAGAGAGAGAGAGAGAGAGAGAGAGAGAGAGAGAGAGAGAGAGAGAGAGCGCAATTAAAAAAATCATCTTAGGATGATGTTTTTGTTATTATTTTTATTATTACAATGATAATATTGTGATTACAATTTTTATTACAAATTTATTGGTATGACTGCATAAAGCATTTTGAATTTAATTGCAAGCATAAACAAAAACATAATGTAATGTTTATGCATAAAATACAGATATTGTGTGTGTGTGTGATTGAGTGAGTGAGTAGATTTTTTAAGAAAGAAGTTAACACTAATTGAAAGTGCTCCGTCTGCAGAGTCAGTAAGTTATACAGTCAGAAACAGAAGTTATGGTGGAGGACTTTGACAAACTGTCCAGATATGAGCGAAACACAGCAGAGGTTTAATGAGATGAGATTAAATGAAATGAAATGAACTGTTTATGATTTGTATAACACACTGCCGGAGGAATCAGTGTTAATACAGACCTCTAAACACTCAACACAGCACCTCACTCAGTTCCAGCTAACCCACCTTATAAAGAAGAGAAATCCGACATCCAAATCAGTGACGAGCTGAAACTTGCTCTTTACAGAAAGTTGCAGACTCGATCCTCTTAAACGGAGATAAACAGACAACTGCTCTAAAACACAGCCCGCGTGGCTGCCATTTTAAATGTTTTACCGCCTCAATGACGCTCACAAGAGGAAGTGACGCCACTTGGAACGAAAGTGCTACCGATAGCTCGAAAGCAGGATAAAGTTTTGTTATGATGTTGCTGCGTCCTTAACCGAGCAAATACATCGGAATATACTTATATACTATGTAAATATATTTAAATATAAATATAATATTTACCCTTGTCGATTTAAACTATCTAATATAAAAATGTAAATGATTCATCTTCAAATGTTTTCTGCTACAACAGTGAAATTCATTCACCTGTGTGTGTGTGTGTGTGTACATGTGTGTATGAAAAAGCTAAGTTGAGTTAGTTTGGTCTTTTTCCTCCCCGAGAACCTGTTATTCTGTTACAAAGGAATACATTTACATATATTATAAGCATTGTCAACATTTTAGAAAAATATCCAATCATTGTAATAAAAAAAACTTTCTACGGAAACATTATGATCATGTGTTCCAATATGTATCTTAATTACTTTATTGTTCACTGAGCTCATGTCTTTATTTATTTTTGTCTGTTATTTTTTATCATTACTTTTATTTAACTTATGTAACCAAATTATTCATATTTAGTTTACTACCACTGTTATTATAGAATATAAAGTATAATCAATGTGTGTAACTACAAAGCTTACTAATGTTTGGATATGTTGATAAAGTATTGTGTAATATGTATAACCAACAGTTATTCACCAGAACTGTGTTTCCAACCAAAGCCCTTTAAGCTTGCAAATCAGTGTCAAAAGAAAAGATAAGACTTCCAGGAGGAAGGGTACCAGGCTGGGACTAGAGCCTTGGAAATGCCAGTCAAACTACAATGCATGTCTTTGAACTCAGGGAGGAAACTGGAGTGCCAGGAAGGAACCCCTGAAGTAACCATGGTAACCATGTGGACATCATTTGCTGAAATCTGATGCTGCATGCCAGGCAAAGCTGCAACTGCTAAATAATTCCCCATCTACAATCAGTAGCAATCAAAGTACAATCAAAGCTTTATATATATATATATATATATATATATATATATATATATATATATATATATATATATATATATATATATATATATATATACATACATACATACATACATATTTGGTCAAGCAAACATCTGATCCTCTTTGAAACAGTGCTTATTAATAAAGTTGATGCACTCGATCAAATGACACATAAAATTTACATTTTGTAGTAATTTTCACAATTTAAATGTACAAAAAACCAAAAACAGTCACATGGAAAAAGTAAGTACACCCCTACATTTATTAGAATCAGGTGTTGGATTTATTAGATTGGGTGCCAATGATTAGAACCTGCTTAGAGAGTGCAGGTGGAACCGGTCTTATTTATATCCCTCTTATATCTAGTGTATGGTGTTTGAGGTGTGTGGTGTTATTATGCTAAGATCTAAAGATTTCTGTAAGGCCTTCAGAAAAAAGTTGTGGATTTAAAAGGATCTCCAAATTATATGCAATACATTATTCATCTGTAGGGAAAATAATCTAACGCAGATTTAAAACATCTGCCAATTTGTTCAGGACTGGCCGTCCCAGCAAATTCAGCCCAAGATCTGATGCAAAAAGAAGTCTCCAAGAACCCCAAAATTTCATCACAGGATCTGCTAGTAAGTCTTGCAACACTTGGTGTCAAAGTGCATGCTTCTACAATCAGAAAGAGATTGCACAAATTTGACCTGCATGTGAGGCACCTTGAGGTGGATGAGCTACAACAGCAGGAGAAAACATTTGGTTCCATTTCTGTCAGCCAAGAACAGAATCTGAGGCTATCATGGGCACAGACTCAACAGTTGAAGATTTAAAAAAATTACCTGGTCTTTTTAAAATCTTCAACTCTTTTAAAGTCACAAGATTTGTCAATTTCAGTATTGTTTCTGACCCCTCTAACACCACTCATATTGATATGACATATTGTAGGCTTTGTCTTTGTCACAGGCTCCCAAATGAATTCATTTCTGTTGGGAGAATAGAGTAGATCACTGTGTGACTGAAATCACCTGCCGCATGGGGATGCTAATCTAAGAGCTAGGTTAGAGTCTAAGGAACAGATAGGTGACTGAAATATGAACTTGTTAGCTGGAGGAAGCTTCTGACTTTATCAGCTAATTCTATATAACTGTGTTCTGGGTAAAATGTAAAACATAATTAATTAAAGTTGCTTGTATAGAGAGTGCTCCACAGTTCCTTAACATTCTGCAGTGCCTAATGGATGATAGTAGGAATAATAATATTTATGTTAGTTGGATGTGGTAGCTGGTAGGAAGGTCTTGAGTGCGGAGCCACTTACCCGTCAGATATTTCACTCTGAAAGGAAAAAAAGACCAATCTTCCCTAATAAAGAGATAGTTCACCCAAAAATTAAAATTCTGTCATCAGTTACTCCCCCTATGTCGTTCCAAACACATAAGACTTTCGTTCATCTTTGGAACACAAATGAAGACATTTTAATGACACCTGGGGGATTTCTGTCTCTCCATTTACAGTTCAAATAACTTAAAAAACTTTCAAGCTGCCCAGGTACTCTGGTTTCGTCCCCCAGTCCAAAGACATGCATGGTAGGCTGATTGATGTGTCTAAAGTGTCCGTAGTGTGTGTATGTGTATGTGATTGTGCCCTGTGATGGACTGGCAGACATTCTCGTGATGCAACAGGACCCGGAAGCCCTGCACTATTTATAACAGAGGAAGAGGGATGCTGTACACAAACAGAGTCACATGGAATAATCTTTGTAACAAAGATGTCCGGACATAGAGGAGGACTTGCATTATATCTCTATCTAAAAATCATCCGATGATCAGGGCCGATTATATCCTGTCAATCAAAAGAGGGCGGGGAAAACACATCAATTTTGTGCTGTGTGTAAAGATGATGTCTCTTGTGTGGAATGATGACAAAACTGCAGTTTGTAAGCTTGCAAAAATAACCATAGGACTGCTGAACTGGCCTCCCTGCAGTCTAGACCTTTCACCAATTGAAAACATTTGGTGCATCATGGAACGAAAAATACAACAAAGAAGACCCAGGACTGTTGAGCAACTAGAATCCTGTACCAGACTCGAATGGGACAAACTTCCCAGATGTACACAGACTGTTGTTAAAAGAACAGGGGATGCTACACAGTGGTAAACATGGTCCTGTTCCAACTTTTCTGAGATGTGTTGCTGCCATCGAATTCAAAATGACCTTATTTATTACTTAAAACGGTACATTTCCTCAGTATAAACATCTGATATGTTTTCTATGTTCTATTGTGAATAACATATAGGTTTATCAGATTTGCAAATCATTGCATTCTGTTTTGATTTACATTACATTACAGTGTCCCAAATTTTTGGACTTGGGGTTGTACATGGCAAATTTTACACATGATTTGATAGTTTATTTTATTAAATATAAAAACAAAAAATCTAAAAGGTGTGCATCATAGATGAGACCTACAAGAAAACTTTACAGTTGGTTGTGTGACTGTAAGTCATTCCCTTCAAATGCTATTGAGCTTTACATTATGGGATATTTTGTGTCTGAGTCCATATGGTACAAAAACATCACAATGTTTAGATATGATTTTACAGTTTAAATCTAAAAGGTGTGCATTATATTCACACCTTGCTGAATACTATACAGTTGGTTATGTGACTAAGTCATTCTCTTCAAATGCTATTGAAGTTAGAATCGTGTATACCAATGTCGTATGTAACTTTAGAGACGGTCCCTTAATGTGCGAATATCCAGTGTCCAACGTCAAGCCAACTTTCTACCACATCCTCATTACAGTTGATTACAGGACGTATTTATGCGGCAAAAAACCCCAGCTCCATTTAAAGTTTCGTCTTCCTCCTCGGGGTTTTATCTCCCCTGTCCAGTCTGCTCCTGTTTATTGCTTGTGTTAGGTTTTTGCAGAAGGATATTTTAAGTTTGAAGAAGGAAAAACTATTCCCCATTAATTGCAGTAAGGAATGGTGTAAGAGCAGAGCTGTGTGGACCAGGACGGTTGTTCGGCTACAGGATAACGCGGTTATCGCTTCAGAAGAAACACAAGCAGCATGTAAACAGTGATGTTATGCACCTCAGCCTGCGGTACTGCCTGTATATCTTGATCGACAGATGTGTCGTCCAATCAGCGGCCAGTAATCCATTCGCAAAATATACCAACTTTTTCCGTTTTGTCCAATTTATTGTGTCTTCTGCTTTATTTAGTTTTCTAATCTACTGCCCACACTCCAGTCCGGTAGGTGGCGGTAATGCACCGTTAGTTGGTTTGCCAACCGCCATTAAAAACAAAAAGAAGAAGAATATTTTGTTTTCGGATTTTTCGTTGTGTCTCCTGCCTTGTTTTGTTTGTTAGATTTGTCGTTGTGTTTATAATGTGTTGTTTTGTTTCTGGATTTGTTTTGTTTTCATATTTGTGATTAGTTTTGCACTTCTCGGCCACCGTAGAAAACCCTTCATGTAGCTGTATTAACTGTCTGATGGAGCCGAAGCACAGAGACCTTCTCCGAGCGCAGAGACTGCACCTCTGTGAGCAGCTCGTAGTGGATGAGACGATAGTTCAGTATTTATATCAAGAGGACATTTTAACCGAGGGCCAAGTGGAGGAAATTCAGTCACAGAAGTCTAACAAAAATAAGACGTTACTGCTGCTTAGTATTCTTCCAAACCGTGGCCCCAATGCTTTTAATGTGTTTGTGCAATCCCTCGAACAGGACTTTCCCTGGATTAAAGAGAAACTGCTGCTTTTAGCCGATGAAGATGAGCAGGATGGAGGAAGGGGTACAGAGCTGTCCAACACAACCGGTGAGTTTCCTCACAGCAGGGGGTTTATTACTGTACTCTTCAAGACCCAACAAAGAGAAATGTTATAAATCAGTCAAAGCTGTCTGTGTGGCGGTTTTGTGGACTTTAAATAGTTACTGAAATGGGCGAGATTTATAATGTCAAGATGTAGTACAATGCTTGATAAGTAAAGTTGGATCCTCTAAAAGCTCTGTGGTCATAAGGCTAATGTTCCTCTAAGTCGCCGATGCTGCAGTTCTTTCAGGATAAAAGTATTTGCATTAAATGGCCTTTATGAAGAAAGAAGTTCTCTATGCATGTAAAGTTTGAGAGAAAACCGAATTCTGTAGTGTGGAACTGAAATATTATATTTACATCCTTACTTCCAACACAGAGAACCAGTGTTGCAAACTCTTTTCAGAGGAGTAGCTAAAACATGCTCAAAAAGTTGACCAAATATCCAGATTGTCATAGAGTAATTTGCATATTCATTTATTTGTCATGAACATTTGCATCTCGAATGACAAAGTAGGCTACAGGAAGAATTTCTGAAGACGCTTACACTCACCAAACACTTTATTAGGAACACCTGTACACTTAGCTGTTCATGGAATTATCTAGTTAGTCAATCATGTTGCAGTTGGGCTATGCATATAAAATCATTCAGATACTGGCCAGCAACTTCAGATAATGTTCACATCAACTAAGAGAATGAGGGGGGAAAGTGATCTCAGTGATTTTAACTGTGACATGATTGTTGGTGCCACATGATGAGTATTTCTATAACTGCTGATCTCCTGGGATTTTCACACACAACAGTTTCTAGCGTTTACGCAGAATGATGTGATAAAGAAATAACATCCAGTGAGCGGCAGAAACGTCTTGTTGATGAACGAGGTTAATGGAGAATGGTCAGACTAGTTCAAGATAACATAAAGGCTAGAGTAACTCAGATAAGCACTCTGTACAATTGCGGTGAGCAGAAAGGCATCTCAGAATACACAACACATCAAACCTTGAAGCACACAGATGGTCGGGTCAGAATTTGCCACCAACAGAATGAATCCATGGACCCAACCTGCCTTGTGTCAACAGTCCAGGCTGGTGGAGGTGGTGTAATGGTGTGGGGAATGTTTTCTTGGCACACTTTGAGCCCATTAATAGCAATCAATCAAGGCTTGAATGCCACTGCCTATTTGAGTATTGTTGCTGACCATGTGCATCCCTCCATAGCCATAATTTACCATCTTCTAATGGTTAGTTCCAGCACAATAATACACCATGTCACAAAGCAAAAAAGTCATCATAAACATGACAATGAATGTTTCAGGGGCCTTCAAAGTCACAGGATCTGAAATCAGTAGAACACCTTTGGGATGTGGTAGAACGGGAGATTCGCAGCATGAAAGTGCACCTGACAAATCTGCAGGAATTTGCGTGTTGCCATCATGTCAACATGGACCAGAATCTCAAAGGAATGTTTCCAACATCTTGTGGAATCTATGCCATGAAGAATTCAGATGGTCTTGAGACCAAAAAGAAGCCCTACCCAGTGTTGGTGTAGTGTTCCTAATAGTGTATGGTGAGTGTAGAGTGCAACAGAATAAAAGAAGCAGTGGTAGGGAATAGTTATGGGGGGGATATGAAGGAAACTGTTACAGATCGAATAATCTGCTTATATTACTGTAAATATATTCAAGAATAGATTTAAAATATAGAACACTAAAGAAGTCTAAAAAGCTGCCAAATATAGCAACAAAGTCTTTAAGTTGGCAGCACAACAGAGAACAACAACTAAACACTCAGACATACGGTACTCCCCTAAACTATTGGAACGGCAAAGCCACTTCATTTGTTTTCGTTGCAGACCGAAGACATGTAGGTTTGCGATCAAAAGATGAATATGAGAAGATAGTTGAACATTTCAGCGTTTATTTCCTGGTATTTACATGTAGATGTGTTAGATGACATACAACATAACATACAGCAAGTATTTGTAGGTGAGCAAAAATATTGGAACATGTGACTGACAGGTGTTTCTTGTTACTCAGGTGTGTCCTGTTAGATTGATTGTTTATACAATATATAGCTCTGAACATCTACTCTTGGTTTTAGCATTCCGTTTCACCTGTGAAGACTACATTTGTCGTTTAAAAAGGAAAAAACCCAACATGAAGATCAGGGAGTTGTCTATGGAAGGAAAAGCAAGCCATTTTGAAGCTGAGAAAACAGGAAAAATCAATCAGAGGCATTGCACAAACCATTGGTGTACTGCGCAACAAACACCGAAAGGTTCAGCCCAGGAAATCACCTGCAGTCGATGACAGAAACATTGTGAGAGCAAGAAAAACTCAAAAATAACAGTCGGTGTTACCAACAAGCTCCATAGGGCAGGGGTGAAGGGATCACAATCCACAGTTCACAGAAGACCGAGAGCTGAAATATAGAGGCCATACAATAAGATGCAAATCACTCATCAGAATCAGAAGACTCGATTGGAATTCGCAAAGAAATAGATGGGCCACAAAACTTATGGAACCAAGATTAACCTCTACCAAAGTGATGGAATGGCCAAAGCATGGAGAAAGAAAGGATCTACTCATGATCCAAAACATTCAAGTTCATCTGTTAAACATGGTGGAGGTAGTAAGATTGGGGCTTGCATAGATCCTCACTAATCTTTATTGATGATGGAATTCATGATGGTAGCAGCAGAATGAATTCAGAAGCTTACAGAAACAATTTGTCTTCCAATTTACAGAGAAATGCTTCCAAATTAACCACTACATCATGCAGCAAGACTATGATCCAAAACATACTGCCAACTCAAAGGACTTTACCAGGGGCATAAAGTGGAAGGTTTTAGACTGGCCAAGTCAATCACCAGACCCAATTGAGCAGCATTTCACCTCTTGAAGAGGAGACTGAAGGGAGAAACCCCACAAAACAGACTGCAGTAAAAGACTGGAAAAGCAACCCAAAGAGGAAACCAACAACGTGGTGATTGAAAGCAAGGGATATGCAACTAAATATTAAATGTTATTTATTTTCATTTACCTCAAGACTTATCTGTTCCTATACTTTTGCTCACCTAAAATTGGGTGGTCTGATATAAAAGGTTCTATGGTTTATGGTGTTTAACACATCTAGATGTAAATACCAGGAAATAAAATCTGAAATCATAAACTCTCGTTTCTTATCCATCTTTTGATCTCAAATGTCCTTGGTGTACAACACGAACAAATGGGGAGGGGACTGTAATTATAATTATTAATAAATATAGCAATAAAAATAATGGTAGTTGGATATAGTTAGTGTGATCAAGTAGTTGCTATAATGTTATAAATTGTCTACTAATTCCATGGAATCATCATATTTTTGCCAAAGGTTGACAACAATGTCAACAAGTTGTACAGTATTATACACCTTCTCTACATTATATTACACCTCATAGTTTGGACACTTTAACACTTCCTGAATTTTTATGATTAAAAATAAAAAGTTTCATTATATTCTGAATGATTGACTATATTGTTCCAGAAGAGGTTGTACAGTATTGTGTACCTTGTCTAGAATGTCATGACATTAATGATAATTTCTTTTGTGTTGTAGATACTTGGTCAAAATTGCTGTATTCATATCCCTTCAATTTAGTTCAATTCAATTAAATTTGTAAAACTTTTAACAATGGACTTTGCTCTAAAGCAGCTTTACAGAAATATATAAATTCAGTATATAGATTTTAAATGTATGAATTTATCCCTATGAATTTATGGCTAATGAGCAGCCAGAGGTGACAGTGATGAGGAAAAACTCCCTGAGATGACATGAGGAAGAAACCTTGAGAGGAACCAGACTCAAAAGGGAACCTATCATCTTCTGGGTGATGACTGATAGTGCGATTATAAATATGTAAATCCCTTCTATAAATGTACTAATACTACATGCTCAAATAGTGCAGTTGTGTAACCAGGAAAATTTATTACAGTTTTTACATGAAGTCTGTTTTGTTGAACTTCTCCACTGTTCACTGATGGAGACTTGAGTGCAAAACTGTTTGTGGCAGTTGTAGTCCTAGCCATCAGCATAACTTTTCATATGAATTAAGGTCCAAAGACATCTTATGGTTTTTCAGTGGTACCATACTCAGTAATCTCATTGATCTTTACGCTGCACCATGTGGGGCCATCCTCAGCAGCAGCATGTGACATCCAATCGATGAGAACTTGAACCGGCAGTAGGACATTAGGATGGATCAGGCAAGACGAGCAAGACTGGCAAGACTAGCTATGACAGCATAACTAAAAGGGCCAGAAGGTAACACGGACATGAGGGCGTCCTGGGACATAAGGTGGCCAGCCACTCCACCATCAACAAACATGGGTGAACGTGTGAAAGTGGGGGGGGCGACAGCATCCAAACATCCCAGTTCACCACAACACTCTATACCTGTGAGCCTCTAGATCTGCTACTTTACCTAAGAAAAACTTCACAAAAAGCTTGAGTAAACAAATATATCCTCAGCCTGGACTTAAACACTGAGACTGTGTCTGAGTCCCGAACACTAACTGGAAGGTGTTCCATAACTGTGGGGCTTTGTAAGAGAGCGCTTTTCCCCCTGCTGTAGCCTTCACTATTCGAGGTACCAACAAATAGCCTGCACTATTTTGATCAAAGGAGGCGTGGTGGATCATAAAAGACCAAAAGTTTACGCTGGTACTGTAGCGTAAGACCATTTAGTGCTTTATAGATCAATAGTAGTATTTTAGTGTGGATAAGATAGGACTGATGTGGTCGTATCTTCTGGTTCTATTAAGGACTCTTGCAGCTGCATTCTGGACTAACTGGAGTTTGTTTATGCTCCTACTGGAACATCCAGATAGTAAGGCATTACAGTAATCTAGTCTAGAGGTGACGAAAGCATGAACTAATTTATCTGCATCGTGTAGTGACATTATATATCTTATCTTAGAAATATTTCTGAGCTGAACGAAGGCTATCCTAGTAATATTATCTACATGAGCATCAAATGATAGACTGGAGTCAATAATCACTCCAAGGTCTTTTACTCCTGAACATGAAACAGAAAGACCATCCAGAGTTTCCATGTAATCAGAAAGCTTATTTCTAGCTGCATGTGGTCCTAATACAAATAGTTCTGTCTTGACAGAATTGAATAAAAGGAAGTTTTCATTCCTCAACTTTATTAAGCTTAGCTGCACTAAGGTCAAGCAACACAAGCAAGGAGACACAACCCTGATCAGAGGTCAGTAGAAGGTCATTTACCACTTTAACCAGCGCTGTCTCTGTGCTATGATGAGGCCTACATCCTGACTGATGTTATTCCTATGTAGGTATGAGGATGGCTGTTTTTTTTTTTTTTTAAAAAAACCTCATATCTTTGAGATAAAGGGGAGATTTGATATTGGCCTATAGCTGGACAGTTGACAGGGGTGGAGGTCAGGGTTTTAATCAGGGGTTTTGATAACTGCTAGTTTAAATTATTTAGGTACACAGCCAGTGCTAAGGGAAGAATTGATTATTTTTAGAAGGGGCTTGATTACTTCTGGAATAATCTGTTTAAAGAAACATGTAGGTAAGGGATCTAGTATACAAATTGATGATTTTGATGAAGAAATTAATGAAATTAGTTTGGTCTCTGTAAGTGGAGTAAAACATTGTAATCATTGATCTGATATTGTTATATTATTATCTACAGGGTTAGTTATAAGATTGTGGTTTTAAATTAATAGTCTGAATTTTTATTGTATAATAGTTTCAATTTTGTGAGTGAAAAAATTCATGAAATCATCGCTGCTGTATAATGATTGTGTGCAAGTTTCTGTGGCGGTTTTATTCCTAGTTAATTTTGCTGCAATGTTGAATAAAAATCTAGGATTATTTTTGTTATCTTCATTTAGCATGGAGAAACAGACTGATCTTGCAGCACTGAGAGATTTTCTATAGTTCAGGAGGCTCTCCTTCCATGCTGTTTGAAATATTACCAATTTGCTTTGATGCCATTTACATTCCAACTGTCAAGTGGTCTGTTTTAAGGTGTGTGTATGATTGTTATACCAGGGTGCTAGCTTTTTCTCTCTAATTATTTTTCTTTTAAGTGGAGCTACCTTATCTTGTGTGTAGCGGAACATTGACTCTAAGCATTCAGTCTTCTGATGAAGTTCTTTGGGATCAGATGGTGATTCAATCATAGCTGATATCTCTAGGAGGTTATCGACAAAACTCTGTGCAGTAGCTGATGTGAATGTACGTTTGAAGCGGTAGTGTGGCACGGTGCTTATATTATGATCAGTACACAGTTTAAGCGAGATGAGATAATGATCTGAGAGCTTCAGACTGCAGAAAATGTGACTATATTGTCTATATTTAATCCGTATGTTCGTATCAGGTCAGGAGTGTGAACACCATTATGGGTGGGTCCTATTACGTTCTTAGTGACCCCTCACTGTTCTCAGAGGCTCTTCCGGGTTATCAAAATGAATATTAAAATCATCAACAATTAATGCTTTGTCTGTAGAAACAACCAGGTTCGAGATAAATCTGCAAATTCACAGAGGAATTCAGAATATGGCCCTGGGGATCTGTAAATAATAATTAGTGGAATAGACTTTGTAGACTTATTTTTTGTGGCTACATATGTTGTACTAGTATGAAGAATTTCAGAGGAGTTGAATTTATGACTAGGTTTTGTGACGCCTGGATTATCATTATAAATAAGTGCGACACCTGTTTATGGGCTGATGTATATAACTGTATCCTGGCTTCATTTAGTGCTGTGTACTCATTTGGTTTAATCCATATTTCTGTTAAACACATTATATTAAACTCCTGATCAGTAATGGTTTCATTAACAGTAAGTGCTTTAAACGCAAGAAATCTACTATTTATTTATTTTTTATGTTAATTAGGTTACTAAAACAAACGTTGAGTGTTTCTACATTTTTGTTTAGCCAGGGGAACAGACACAGTCTCGTGTTGTGGGACCAACGGGACGACTCAGTGCAGCTAGCAGACGGACGGTTTAGCCTGCTTGTCTGCTCCCTGGCCTTGGCTCTGGATGGTCAACGATTAACTAGGCCTGTTCTGAGACTATGTGCTATGCTGTAAGATATGAGAGCAGCACCTTCTCGAATGGGATGGAAGAGAGAGATATACTTTGTATATATTGTAACCTTAGTTTTGACAGGTATAGGTCAAAGGTCAAAAAGATACACATTCTAACTCTCTATATCTAGATCAAAGGTCATGATCATAAAAATATTTATAGTTATGTTAAATCTGGATCACATCCATTCGTTACCATACATGGTGCGGCCATGTGTTTTCCACCCACACACGTTGCACACATGGTCTATCTAACACTCTGTGGTAGGTCATAAAAATATATACAGTTAGTTCTCGGTCCCAGGACACACGATCTTTTCCTTTCACGTAGAATATGAAGCACTCTGAGTCAGGCCTAGGTCAAAGTCAACACTGTAAAACCCAGTTCTGATGCATTCCCAAGCACACACACAACCCACACACGTTGCACACATGGTCCTTCTAACACTCTGTGGTAGGTCATAAAAATATATATAGTTATGTTAAATCTGGTTCACATCCATTCGTTACCATACATGGTACGGCCATGTGTTTTCCACCCACACAAGTTGCACACACGTTCTTTCTTTTCACATAGAATATGAAACTCTCTGTGGTAGGTCATAAAAATATATATAGTTATGTTAAATCTGGTTCACATCCATTCGTGACAGAAACGTTACCATACATGGTACGGCCATGTGTATCCCACATCCAAACAAAAATATGACACGCACGCACGCACACGCACGCACAAACACACACGTATGGACAAACGCATGCATACGAACCTGCTTATAAAAGTCGAGCATCCCTCTAGGATTTATAATCCTCTGTACTTAGAACAACGTGTGCAATCTTACAACATGGCTGATGTTTGTCCTAACGCGTCGAAAAAAGCTCACCCTTTTTTGGGAAGAATAGAAAAAATGTTAGAACATGAAAAGATTCAATATTGGATAATGTCAAACGGATGTACATCCGGGTTTATTTTCGATGCAGAAAAAGGAACCGTTTTGCTTTTCAAGTTCTCGGTCCCGGGACACATCCACTGGAGCCGTGCTACAGAGAACGTAACTTTTAACAAAGGTGACTGGAAAAAGTTCAGAAAATGGTGCAAGGATTTTGACTACATTGTTAGAATGGACTTCTTTTCCCCGGATGCGTACAGACGTAAATGGAACAGTACATCTCTTCAATGCAAATACTGTATCAGAGCAACAAATTTCTCCAAGAACCAAGTTTCACTGCACTGTGCTGCTGTATTAACCGGTGACAACGCCCCTGATAACAAAGAGAATTGTGAAGTGCGGTATGACCGAACCAGCTAGCACGATCTGCAACGCTACTTCTGGCAAATCGATGAATTATTCCAAAAAACTGGAAGAGACAAAGAAATTATGCAAATAAAAGTAAGGCTAGAAGATGTCTTATTCTGAGATCATCAATATACTATTCTTGATCAGAAACCCCACCTCCCCCCAAGACTCCTCCCCACACGCTATATCAATGAGTCTGAATACATATCGAGTCAAAGTATTCTGAACGTCAACCAGCAATATGTCTTGTGAATTCAACCCCGTTTTCTACAACTCTGATGCAACCCTGTATGCTGATGATGATGATGATGATGATGTGACCAGTTCGGGTTTTGAAGACGGTGAAAACCTAGGAAAAAGAAATCTGACCTATCTGACAACGAACGATGAAGCCGACGGGTGTATAACCAACACTGTGCTAACCATCATACGTGCTGTTACGGGGGAACTGCTGGACAGAGTTATCCAACAAGATCTGAAGGACAACTGTCACGGCTGCACGATCGATCACCCGAGTCAACTCCCAACACGCGTGTTTGTTCGATCCTGAAGAGTACTATCTACACCTAAACACCTACAGATTGCTGAAAAAACTGTTTAAACCGTGGTTCAAATACACATTGGCAAGAGGTCTGAAACTGTGTGGAATCAAACACACTCCTTCCCTGGAAAAAATTCAAGGCATGCGATGAGGGGCTGCTAGCCATCTCAGGTTCGGGGGATCTCTTATGGATCTAGAAGAGGAGCCGGAGACGAGCGCTGCTCTATCTCTTGCTCTGTCTTCCGGGTTCGGCTCTCCGCTGGATTTTGGAGCTCACGTCGCGGCGACTCCTTCCGCTATGGAAAGCCAAAAGGGGGAGAAAAAACACACACCCATAAATAATAGTAATAATTCCTCTCTGACTCCGAGGAACCAGAAGCATGTGCTAAAAACTGAGAGCAGAGTATAAAGAGCTGTTTGAAGTGATTATTAAGGCTGGATGAGCCTTTTTCTCCCCAATGAAAGTAAATCCCTCACACTGCAGAAACTCCCCTTTCTTCCAGAAGTGCATGACAAAATATCAGGCTTCTGGGGGAAAACCACGTATAAGCCGTATTTATAATCCCACGATGTTGGATTATTCAGCCATTGTGAGGAATGAACGGCATGGCTATTTAGTTATGCTGAAGGTGGAGGAGGTGCTTGCGAGCTACCTCTCTCCATCGATGGCAGGTAATTATGGGGGCCGGCTTTGCCATCCAAGCCACCGTGTAAGGCCACCGTGGCATTGGTGGGCAAGGCCTATGCAGTAGTAGTCTTGCTTGAGGGTCACTGCAGACAGTGACAGTGTTGCAGGCCTACCAAGCAGACCTGCTGAGTGAGCTCGACATATGGCGGCATTCAACCAGTTCCTTCCCTGTTGTCTCAAGTTCACCCGGGCATCCAAGAGTGGAGCTCGGGCCAGCACTAGTGCGAGGGAGACCCAGAAGGCGGGTATGGCAGCCCGCCAACCCCCGCAGACAACAAGGGGAACCGGGCAGCCACAGTCGTGGCCTTCTACTAGGCCTGATCTGAGAATGGTCATAAAGGCCAAGCAGGCAAAGAAGAGCGGTCCTGAGGGGCTGTGGAGGGACGTATCAGGGGACATGAGGTTGTTAGGGCAGTTAGCCCTCAGTGCTACTGTAGGGCCTCCTCTAGCCAAGACGGTCCCAAGTTTTCAGTGTTCTGTAGTCAGCAAGCTGTCACAGCGCAACTAAAATCTGATGCTTTCTCTCCGATAGAATGTGGACTAGTTAATGTCACTAGAAGACCATCTGGCAGCATGGAAACTACTGCAAAATGTGTCTCCATGGGTTCTGTCTACTGTAGAAAAGGTTTCCCGGGTCCATTTTATAGCTTGCCCCCCCCCCCCCCCCACCCCCGGTTCAGAGGTGTGCTCTGATTCAGTTTGAGGACTGGTTTGTGACGATAGAGCTAAAAGGTGCATATTTCCACATAGAAGTATTGCTAGCTTTATCCCTTCGCACCTTCACAAAGTGCATGGATGTCACTCTGGCTCCATTGTGACTCCAGGGCATCTGTGTACTAAACTACCTGGACGACTGGTTAATTCTAGCATGATCCAGGGAACTGGTGGTTCAACATCGAGATGTTGTTCTCGCCCACATGAAGAGCTTGGGGCTTGGGTGGAACCTCAGAAAAATATGCTTTCCCCAGTGCAGTGGACAACTTTTCTGGGGGTTATAAGGATTCTACTATGATGAGGGCATTTCTATCCCCAACATGCGTAGGGTCAATCCTATCAACATTGAGCAAGATAAAGCTGGATATTGGGAGACTATTGGTGCTTATGGGCCTATTGCACAGGAGACCATTCAGTGGTGGCTGAGAAGTTTGGGGTTTCGTCCAAGGTTGAGTGTCCCCGGTTTCTAACCTTGGGTCACACTCTAGGGATGTCTCCTTTGTGCAAGAAGTTAATGACAGACACCTCCCTCACGGGCTGGAGCGCAGTCTTAGAGCTGTCCAGCTCACGGTCTCTGGTGCTGCCCTCATCTGGAGCGGCATATAAATTGCCTAGAAATGTGGGCCATATTACTATAACTGAAATTCCTTCTTCCTCAATTGAGAGGTCACCATGTGTTTACAAACAACACACCGGTCTCATATATTGACCACCAGGGAGGATTATGTCCGTGCCCCCTGTTCAGGCAGGCGCAACTAATTGTTCTCTGGGCAGAAGGAAAGTTTGTCAGTGAGTGCAATGTACATTCTGGGAATATGGGGGCAGACATCCTGTTGAGGCAGGGGAATTGGTGGCTCCATCCACAAGTGGTGGAGTCCATATGGCGAAGTTTGGCCAAGCGGGACTGCATGTGTTCGCCTCTGAGGAGACAACACACGGCCCGCTGTGGTTCACCCTCACTCCTCCTGCACAGTTAGGGCTGGACGCCATGGTGCACATTTGGCCAAGGTCACATCTGTATGCTCCCCCCATTGCTCTGTTCCCACAAGTTCTAGCCCTGCTAGATGGCACTCCTTGGGAGATTCCCATCCACAGGGATCCACTGTAGACCCAGTGAACTGTGCAATAGCTACAGTCCTGGAGTTCTAACAAGAACATTTCTCAGTGGGGTGGGCTCCTTCTACACTCAGGGTTTACATGGCCGCATTTCGGCCAGCCATGCCCCTGTTGATGGAACCTCTGTGGGGCAACATCCTCTAACTTCGAGGTTCATGCATGGTGTCAGGCGGCTGAGGCCCATCCGCAGGCCAGACATACCTTCCTGGGACCTTTCTGTGGTCCTGGAAGGTCCGTCAGGGGCCCTATTTGAGCCCTTAGAGTCAGCATCTTAGAAGCTTCTGACTCTAAAGGTAGCTCTTTTGCTGGCCCTGACATCTCTCAAGCGAGTAGGTGATCTACAAGCTCTCTCTGTTGCCCCTTCCTGCCTTGACTTTTCCCCTGGATTAGCCAAGGCCTTACTGTATCCTATGCCGGATTATATTCCTAAAGTGCCTAGATTGGCTGCCCACCCTGTGGTGTTGCAGGCTTTCTGCCCTCCTCCATTCCCCACACCGGAACAAGAGAGAATGCACCTGCTGTGTCCAGTAAGGGTTTTCTGTACTTACGTCCACCGCTTGGCCAGTGGTGTAAGTTGGAGCAGCTGCTGGTCTGCTTTGGTGTAATAACTTGAAATCTGCAAAAATAAATCAGACATGTGAACTCATGGCAAATAACTCAGCAACTCACAAGTTAATAACATGTTTATGGCCCAATCAGGACCACTGGGCTATAGAAATATGGCCGTTTAAAAAACAAAGCGAAACAAAAAAACCTTGCCAATCACTCCTGGACCCTTAGGCAAAGGCAAATATTTCACTTTCTCTTCATGCGGCATAACATCAATCAGCCATAACATTAAAACCACTGACAGATGAAGTGAGTAGCATTGATTTTCTCATTACAATGGCATCTGTCAAAGGGTGATGTATATTAGGCAGCAAGTTAACAGTCAGTTCTCGAAGTTAATATGTTGGAAGCAGGAAAAATGGCCAATCGTAAGGATCTGAGTGACTTTGACCAGGGCCAAATTGTGATGGCTAAATGACTGGGTCAGTGCATCTCCAAAGCGACAGGTCTTTGAGGTGTTCCTGGTGTGCAGTGGTTAGTACCTACCAAAAATGGTCCAAGGAAGGACAACTGGAGAACCAGTGACAGGATCATGGGCGGCCAATGCTCATTGATCTGCATGGGGAGTGAAGGCTAACTCGTTTGTTTCAGTCCCACAGAAGAGCTCCTGTAGCCCAACTTGCTGAAAAAGGTCATGCTGGCTGTGATAGAAAGTTGTGAGAACACACAGTGCACCACAGCTTGCTGTGTATGGGGCTGCATAGCTGCAGACCGGTCAGAGTGTCCATACTGACCCCTGTCCACTGCCAAAAGCACCTACAATGGGCACGTGAGCATCAGAACTGGACCATGGAGCAATGGAATAAGGTGGTCTGGTCTGATGAATCACATTTTATTTTATATCATATGGATGGCCAGGTTCATGTGCATTCTGCTGGGAAACCTTGGGTCCTGGCATTCATGTAGATGTTACTTTGACACAGACCAAGCAACGGTATTCCATAATTGCAGTGGCTTCTTTCAGCAGGATAATGCGTGCTGAAAAACTGCAAAATTTGTTCAGGAACGGTTTGAGGACCATGAAAGAGTCCAAGGTGTAGACTTGGCCTCCAAAGTCCACGGTTCTCAGTCTGATCAAGCATCTGTGGGATTTACTGTACAAACAAGTCTAATCCATGTAAGCCCCATCTTGCAACTTACAGGACTTAAAGTATCTGTTGCTAACGTCTTGTGACAGATACCACAGCACACCTTTAGAGGTCTTGTAGAGTCCATGCCTTGATGGGTCAGAGCTATTTTGGTGGCACAAGGGGGACCTACACAATATTAGGCAACTGGTTTTAATGTTATGGCTGATCTCTGTATATTGGCAGCACACTAGGCTCCTATTTCAATGATGTATATAAATTTCACTTTCTCATTTATATGAAGTCATCCTATTAGTCTGTTTTTATTTTTCCAGTTTTAATATATTTATTTAACATTTGGGCTTAAGTTGCCAACTCTGAATATGGTTGATAATTAGTTTAAAAATTATACACCTGTATTTGAAGACGTTCCAAATGAAGTAATGTTTCTTCTTCTTCTACCTTTTTTCAGTTAATCATGACGTATTTTAACACAATGTTCTGTTTTAAAAATGTAATTTGGCATTTGGAGTTTGAATTGGATAAGTATAATAATGAAACGATTAAACATTAAAATGCGTTTCCATCCCCTATGCAGGACATATGCAAGCAGTCTTCCTCTGAGAAAAACAACATGGTGAGTGATATACGGATCTGATCGCACAGCATTAACAGAAAGAAGATTTCTGTTAGGGAAGTTAAGAGGTGTGAAAGAGGAATTGGACTTGTGTTCATCATACCTTTTAAATATTTATTTTATTTCTAAATGAATAGCCAGCCTACTTTCACAAAACATTTTTACTTTTGGAAAGGAACACAGTATCTTGATTTATGCCTTTAGTATTTGATAGTTTTTGAATATTTTAATTCAAATTTGATATTGATCAGCATGGCTTTTTGCAGTGTCATGTGTTTTCCATTCATACACTGGATATAAACAATTTACACACCCCTGTTAAAATGGCAAGATAAATGATGTCAGAACTTTTTCCACCCTCAATGTGAAATTACAACATATAATAATAATAAAGTGAAAAACAATCAGAAACATTTTAGGGAAAAATAGGAAAAATTACAAACCAATAATTTGGTTGCATAAGTGTGCACACCCCTAAATGAATATTATTTTATTACACTCAGTCTTTTGGGTCTATCAGTGTGGTACATCTTGACTTGGCAATATTTTCCCACTCTTTCTTGCAAAAGCATTCTAGATCCATCAGATTGTGAGGGCTTTTCTCTGTGCTAGGTCCACTTCAGATTTCTAGTTGGATTCAGGTCTGGGGTCTGGCTAGGTCATTCAAAAACTTTGATTTTCTGTTGTTTAAGCCATTCTTTTGTTGATTTGGATGTATCCTTTGGGTCATTGTCGTAGTGAAAGGTAAAATTCCTTTTCATCTTCAGATTCCAAGCAGACACCTGAAGGTTTTGCACTATAATTGACTGGTATTTGTAGCTATTCTTGATTCCCTCCATCTTGATAAAAGCCCCAGGTCTGGTGGGGAAAACAGCCCTAATGCATGATGCTGCCACCACCATGCTTCACTGTGGGTAAGGTGTTCTTTTTAATGTTATTATTATACCTTTTGGAATTGGTCTCCTAAGACCAAAACACATGATTTGGAGTGATTCAGTTGGGTTTGGATGTTTTTGTGATAAAGGTCTTCTGTCTAGCCACCTTACCCCATAGCCCAGATATGTGAAGAATACAAGAGATTGTTGTCACCTGCAGAGAGTAATCAGTACCTGTCAAATATTCCTGCAGCTCCTTTAATGTTGCTGTAGGTCTTTTGGCAGCCTCCCTGATAAGTTTTTGTCTTTTCCTTTTGTAAATCTTGGAAGGACGTCCTGTTCTTGATGTCAGTGTACTGCATTTTCACTGTTTGTTGACAATGGCCTTCACAGTGTTCCATTATACATTTAATGTTTGGGAATTCTTTTATACCCCTCTCCTGATGGATTCCTTTCTACAAGTTAGATACCATGCATGCAATGTAAGCTCTTTGCAGACCATGGCTTCAGCAGTGAGAGGAAACCAAGAAGATGTGAAGAAAATCCTACAGAAACAGCTGAACTTTATTTAGGGTTAATCAGAATAATTTCACTGATGACAGCTATATGATAATTACTTTTGAATATGAGATCGAATGTGATTGTTTCATTCTGAACACAGCCACATCCACAATTATAAACGGATGTTCACACTTACTATATGCAACCAGGGTATTGTATGTTTTATATTTTTCCTAATTTTCCCTAAAATGTTCCAGATTTATCTTAGTTTCAATTGTTTCCATCACAAATATGTGCAATTTTAACAGGGGTGAGTAGACTTTATATCCACTGTACATTGCCCATAATGATGCTGCTGTTGCTGCTGATTATTTAATAATAATAATAATAATAATAATAATAATAATAATAATAATTGCTACATACAGTATATACTGAGGGCAAAAGTTTACAAAAGCCCAGCTACGAATATTCAGTCTCATTTTCCGAATAATTAAACTCCACACATTTCATGTTACCCCAAGTTTCTTATGATAAATCACTTTAAGTATCAACTTTATTCACATCAAACGTAATTTTAAAACAATTATTTCACTGTATCAGACTTCCAGTGGGTCAAACATTCATATACATCAAGTTGACACACTTTATAAACAGTCTGTAAGATTCCAAAAATTGATCTAATGACTTTTTGAAGCTTGGATTTCATTAGTAGAGCAAATGTGGCTGTAAATGGCATACCGATTAATGTCTTTTTGCTCTTAATACCACGGGAGAATCCAAGAAACTCAGCCAAGACCTCAAAAAAACAACTGAAGGTACCACAAGCATCTGTAAAAACAATGGTATGCAAATATACAATCTTAGGACCGCACTGACATTGCATTAAGTAAAAAGGCACAAATTAACTCCCATGAATTAATGAAGTTTGGTCCCAAAGTTTCAACTGAACCCCAAAACAACACCAAAGGATCTGGTGAAGGAGTTGGGGCATCAGGTGTCACGATTCCCCCATGAAGCAGCGTGCTCGAAGCGCGAATGCACGAGCACCTGCTTTTCCGCTGTTGACCGTACGGACATTGGGACACGTGGGTTTTGTTTATGTCTGTCATGTCTCCTCCCTGTTCCGTCATTGGCTGGGAAGTCACGTGTGTCCGGATTACCCTCAGCTGTTAGCAGTTGCGAGGGTAATCATGTCCGCATATATAACGCGCGCTTCCCAGCACACAACACGGAAGATTAAGTAGTACGTAATACGAAGTGAATGTTTAGCGTTAGTGTAGTTCGTGTCATAGTCATAGTCATAGTCAGTTCCCGCTGGATATCCGCTTCCAGTTAATCGTCATAGTTTGTTTCTTGTTTTGGTTATCAACCTAGATTCCTGCCTAGCCCTGTGTATACCTGTTTGCCAATCGCCTGACCTCTTGCCTGTTTATGAATTACGTTTTGGATCACGTTTTGGATTTGGCTGCCTGTCTGTCTTCAAAATAAACACTGTTCATCCTGCGCTTGCATCCGCCTTATCTCTGCTCCGTCGCGATTTGTGACAGAATCTTCCGCCGAAACATGGATGCAGCAGGAGGACTAGAGAGAAGGCACGCCACAGCAACTAGGAAAATCGTAGGACAATACTGCATCGGGGAACGCTCGGATTACTGGCCGCATTTTTCGTCCGTGCAATGTCCCTAAAGGTACACCATTGAGTTGCCGCCAGAGACAGCCGGATTGGGGAGCTACCCGCTGGAGTTTCTCTTCAGCTGCCAGGAGTATTTCTGCAGCTTGGCGGTTCCCAAGCCTTCTAAGAGAGAGTGGATCAGGTTCCTGGTGTCCAGGTTTTAGAGCATTTGCTTGGTTCATTTATGTTGTGATGGTTTCTGTTTTGATCGTTTCAATGTGCCAACCTTGTTTACCAGCCGTAACAGCAATGGAGCATGAGACAAGGCTTAAGAGCGACTCCAAGGCTCATTTACGGGCTGTTCGCGTGTGTTCTGAACCTGTTTTGCATTACGCCCTTGCATTGCACAAGCGTGTTTGATGAATTCCAATGTGCTTTCTTGCTCATCTGAATAGAGTTCCCTCTGCATTTCGACACAGTTTCATAACAGGCTTCAAGTTGCACAGGTGAAACCCCGGTGTAGTTCAAGTCCAGTGTCATTTTCTCTTGGCCATCAGAGGAAGGGAGCATGAGTCAAGACTGAAGAGCATTTGATTGGTTCATTTATGTTCTGATGGTTTATGTTGTGATGGTTCATGTAATGACTTATGAGCCAAGTCTTAAGAGCATTCGCTTGGTTCATTTATGTTATGATGGTTTATGTTATTATGGTTTATGTAATGACTTATGAGCCAAGTCTTAAGAGCATTTGCTTGGTTCATTTATGTTGTGATGGTTTATGTTTTGATCGTTTCAATGTGCCAACCTTGTTTACCAGCCGTAACAGCGATGGAGCATGAGACAAGGCTTAAGAGCGACTCCAAGGCTCATTTACGGGCTGGTCGTGCGTGTTCTCAACCTTCCAAAGTGTCATGGGCCTTCTCAAGCCCCGCCATGCTTTCCTCGTTAATATAGTGGACAATATCTCCACCTGTCACGCGGAAGACCGGGGTTCGATTCCCTGACGGGGAGTCTGTTTTGCATTACGCCCCACTGTTTGAATGCCACGGGGCTTGTTTGCTCAGCCGAGTGCGATTCTGTATGCCGTCAGCCATAGTTTCCATGCGACACATATACTCTACTTTTTTCACATTTTTATGCTATTACCACACCAGATTAGATCACTCCGCTAAGAGACAGCTCTCCCGCTGCATGTGGCTGTATTACACAGGGGAGAACAATACATTCTTCACCACAGGCTGCACGTCGGTATAAGTTTTGGGACACTGTGCCATGAACAAAGCAGGCCTTGCAAGTGGATTTAAAGTGTTGCCAATTAAACAGTCTGTATGTGCCACTTGCTTTAAATAAACAGCAGGAGATTGAGCACCAGTGACTTGACACCTACAGCCGACAACGCTACAAGCAGCGTTCATACCTGCACCAGAAAACCCCGTTGGATTTAGAGTACGAGGCCTTAACGTGATTTAAGGAAACACTAGGCTTTCTACCGGAGCCGACGGACGTGTTTGTCCGTGTTAGACCCTTCTTCAGCCACAACTTTGCAGTCTCGTCTATATTCTCAGGTTTCCGCACGTGGTCGCCCTCTTCAGTACATTTATTTCACTCAAGTAAATAGAGCCTTTACTAGTTTACATGAACACATTCGGACGACTTACTTTACGTGAAAGCATTTTCCAGGATAGAAAATTAGTTTGCAATCGTGTTTGATGAATGCCAATGTGCTTTCTTGCTCATCTGAATAGAGTCCTGAATATATTCCTTTAATCCTTTAATACCCAAACAATAATTAGAGTTCTGTAACAGAGAGATATTTCATTTCCAATACCCTGTAATGTATAATACTTAAGTAATGTCAGAAATGTCTAGCTCAGAATCTGCATGGTCAGTTAATGGTGCAGTAGAAACAGTACATGATTTAACAAAAGATATCAGATTATCAGATATTAAACAAAAATCAATACACGATTTTTCAAAAATCAATACGCGATGGAACATATATCGCTAATTATTTTATTAGATGTGGTAGTGCCATATTTAGAAGGAAATCTGTCATAACATAAATCAGGAGCCTCATTAAATTCCCCACCCAAAATTCAGGATGTAGACAGATATTTTATCTTTAAAGGGTCATGAAACCTCCCTCTTTCAGCTCAAATCTACCTCTCAAATTTTTTTGAAAAATGCAGCTTGAATGGGCATGGATGGCTGTGCGAAGAATGGAAGGGTAAGTGGGCATAGCAGGGAAAGGCAGGAGAGGAAGAGGGGCAAGCCTTCAGAACACTCAGAGGAAAGATGGACAGTGACAGAAGTTTGCAGATGAGACAGCGGACTTCTCTCCTCCTGAATCCCCAGGGCTAAATGGAGACACAATAGATAGTAGTGCAGGTCCTTTGCCCTATCTATTTGTGAGGAAACTGTTAATAAGAAGACACCCCCCCGGAAACTGTTAATAAGAAGACACCCCCCCCCCCATCCCCCATATTATTTTGGCTATTGGAATTGACAGTAATCAGTAAGACTGGAGGCCTGTAATTTTGATGTTATAATTATTGAACAATTACCGTTGAATTATTAGTCATGATGAGAGACAGAAAGAAGATTTGGTACTTATACCAATAGAGGGCGCTGAAGACCAGTGGTAGGGGAAAAACACCCGCGAACTACTACAGAACTAGAACATCACAGCCCGGGATGTTGAGCTGCACTGTTGCAGTGTGTGTTATGTTATCTATGCGATTAATATGTCTTGTAATTAATTGCAGAACATAAAGACAGCGATGAGCAAATAAAGAAGCTACATTACCCCAAACATGCCTTACTCGTTTTAAAGTGTGCGACATATTTACATCTCGAGGTAGGCACTTGGCACATGTTGTTGCCAGAGGTGCACCTTTAAATGGAATACGTGTGCTTGTAAGCAGGTTTGCATTTCGGCCTTGCATCTGTGTGTTCAGTTCATTCAGATAATGAAATATATCTGCCAGGTATGCCAGCTTTGCACACCACTCATCACTTGCAAACAGATTTGAGTATTCAGACCTCTTATTTGTCAGAAACACTTTAAGTTCCTCCCGCAGCTCATACACACGGGCCAGCAACTTGTCACGCTACAACCATCGGACCTCCGTATGGAGGAATAAGGCTTTATACTCCGCTCCCATTTCCTCACACAAAGATACTAATATACCTTTTTAAAAGTCGTGTCTTTACAAAGTTCACAATGCGCACATCATCACAGGAACTAGTTCTGCTGGTAAAGTATTTGCAACGAGGGCCTCACGGTGCAGAAAACAGTGTGTAACAATAAGATCTGGGTTTCTTTCCTTCACTCTGCTAACGAAGCCTTAGGTGTGCCCGACCATGGCTGCAGCTTCATCAGTGCAAACACTTCTGCAATTTTCCCACGTAAGTCCTCCCTGGTCAAGATTTTTAGATGTGACCCGAAAAATTTCCTCTCCTGTTGTTTTTTTTCTGGCAGTGCCTTACAAAATAGGAAGTCATCTCCATCCACAAAACGCACATTGGCCAAGAGCTGAGAATGTCCACTACTAGACTCATCAAGTTGCAATGCAAATTTCCCACTGATGCGTATCTTTTCCAAAATATGACTTTCGATGTCTGTAGACATGTCATCAATACATCTGGCAATTGTGTTATCTGAGAGCAGGACTTTAAATATGTCTTTAACTGCGTCAGGGACTTGTTGACAATGGCTTTGCAGGCAGGTAGTATTAATGTCTCTGCCAGAGTGTGGGACTTTTTTCATTTAGTTACAAGTTCAGCAACCAGGTAACTAGCTTTGAGGGCTTTCTCATTTACCTTTGTGGTTTTTCTCATTAAAGTTGCCTGTATCTCTGTGTTTGCACGCAGGTGAACAAAATAGTCCATCGGCTTGTTTTGAAGCGACGGGTGTTTCGTTTGGAGATAGCGTTTAAGGTTGCTTGGTACCATGGCGCTGTTGGACAGCTTCTCGCCACACACCAAGCATAATGGAGTTGGTGTCGTCTCATCCCCGGTGAAAGTAAACCCGAACGAAAGATAGCTTTCGCTGTATTGCCTCGAGCTCACCGTCTTTGCTTTCTTTTTACCATCACTCATACTAGGGCCTTTACCTGGATCACAATCTTGTCCAGGGCCCAGTTCGGAGTTTGCATTTTTCCTTTTTAAAAACTTCTCCATCACAGCCACCACGACCTGTCGCAAGCGTCACTAATTCTCTTGTCTCTAAGAAGGAACGCGGCAATTAACTACCTGCTGCCACCAGAACGAATATTACATTACTCTGCCAGTCACTATATTACAGCACAGACACTCGAAAATGGCTTATTATTTGCAGATAATAATTAATAAAAATGTTAATGAAATAAAAATAATTTTAAGACTAATTAAGTGAAATTGGAAAATTTCTCACGCCATACTGGACTATCTTTCATGGCACACTAGAATGCCGCGGCATAGTGGTTGAAAATCACTGGATTAGACAGTTTATGTGTAATCCAAATTCAATGTGGAATTTTATTCCTAATTACTTCTTTTCCAAATTAGGCGGTCTCCCTTTCCTGGTGATCTGCAATTATAATATTGCTAGAATCCCTTACAATTTATCTGATGTTTCATAACCAAGAGTTACTTGTATGGTTATAAATCTTTAAGCACAGTCTTTTTCCCTCATCGGTACTTTATTTGGAACAACCAAGATATTGTATATAAGAATAAGTCTTTGTTTTTTAGTAATTGGTTTGAGAAGAAAATTTTGACTGTTTCACAGTTATTTAACTCAGAAGGTCTTATTTTAAACTATGAAGAATTTTTATGTAAATTTAATTTCCCAGTAACTCCCAAGGAATTTTCCATTGTAATAGACGCTATTCATAAAGGAGTCGTTATGCTTCTAAGGGACTCTGTTAGATCATCTAACACCTTACCCATTTCTTTAGACCCATTTGAGTTGCAAGTAAGAAAAGTGTGCTTTTTGTCACATCCTTCATCATGTAATGGAATTAGATCTCTCTTTCAAAAGGAGCTTGTAACAACTCCATATGTGGCGTCATATTGGAAGAATTTGGTTGACCATATTCATTGGAAAAAAGTATGGACTCTTCCTTTGAAATACATAATAACTAACAAGGTTAGAGAAATTTCATTCAAATTATTACACAAATTTTACCTGGCTAAAGTTGTTTTTTTTATTTTTTTTATTATTATTATTATTTTTTTTTTTATAAAGTTTTACATAAGATATAGACACAAGTTGTTCTTTTTAGGATGCTATTAATGAAACTGTTCTTCATATCTTCTGGGATTGTCCTCACACACAGATACTTTGGGTCGAATTTTCTAGGTTTATTAACAGCAATGTGCTTCCGGGTTTCTCTTTGTTTTTAAATGATGTACTGTTTGGCTTCTGTAATGTACAAAAAGCTCAATTTAATGAATACTTTATTATTAATCTATTATTGCCCCTTGAAAAATGTCACATTCACCGCAGTAAATTCACTTATCAAAATTCCTTATTCATTGTATGTAGAAGAGAGGTCCAACAGTACATCCAAAATATTTCATCATCTAAGAATCTTAAAGCTCTTAAGACAGTAAACTTGTTTTACCTTTTTAATTTATTTCAGCAAAGTTTTATGTTTTTTTATTTATTATGTGTGTATGTATGTGTGTATATATATATAAGTATGAAATATACACACGTGTATAAATGATTTTCATTATCATTTCATTGTATGTAATTTTTTTTACATTTTTCTATGTATCTGTATTTTTGATACCTTGGCATTAATACAATTTTTTAAAAATTAAAAAATGAATAAACACTATCACTGCCTGTGACGTGTGACAGGACGAGATTTTAAACCAGGAAAACGAAAATAGCAGAAAAAAATCTCTAAATTAAACAGTTTTCTCCTACAATTAAAATGAGCAGAAGCTGTCTTTTATGATGTGCGATACAAACACCTCTTTTAAAATGTCAGGAAATGTAGTTTAGTGTTTTATGAGGCTTTAAAGATATTAATTAGGAAGTTAAATCTGTATAGAGACAAGTATTAAGATTGCAACTGTTGAAGCCATAAATATTAGCGAGAATAACAATTCGTTCACCAAGCTGGATAACAACGATAACCATCTGGATAACCATCTGCCTTCATTGGAACAATGTGATTCAAGTACAGTCTTATTAAAGTGCTGATTAAATAAAATCATAACACCAGCAGAATTACTGGAAACATGACAATAGACAATTTTACTCCTCCATTGATTGGACCAAAAAGTTTCGTCTTTCAAGTTTGAATACAGTTCTTGTGAAAATAGACATCTCTGCATTTCGATTTACAAAAAAAAAACTAAAGCTTTGCGTTTAAGTCTCGAATTTCCCTAACATTGAGTGAAAAACAAGTCCTAACCACACGCTATAAACGAACTACACTGTCGCTCGACTTAAACATCACCAAGCTTCCGACAACTTCTCCAAACTTGATTTAAAAATATTTTCCATAATATGGATTTATTCTGTGGATGAGTCTTCATCCAGATTTTTGGGGGGATTTGTGCACAGCATATCTGAACCAGTTTATCTGTAATTTATTTCCTGTTCGGCATGATGACGTTAATGTCCCTGCCAACCTCTATAGTCCCATTCAGCAACTTGTTAGCAACCATCATTTTCAACACATGCAAATGCTTTAAAAAAAAATCATGAGTGCGGTATTATTGGTGTATTTTATATCATAGAATAAACCGTGAAAATATTTTGAGCTTGTGTTCACCACAGACCTTTTTATTATTATTATTATTATTATTATTAAACTTTCAACTTTATTCAACTTTAATTCATTCAACAAAATAAACTACACACAATGACATTTAACATCAAACAGAAACAGGAGGATACATATAAACGGATCTTATCTTGTACAGGTTAAAATATTAAATTCTACAAATAACTTTAGTACGAGCGATGTTTTTATATACTTCTTAGTTCTAGCAGTTGAATTCAATGAGTCATAAATTTCCTTTAGCTTTATGTACACTAAAAATACATTTTTAGCACACCTGAGGAGGTAAAAGAAGCTGGACGGGCTTACCGGGTTTATGCAAGCGCTGGACCCAAGGATGAAGATGGAGATTATATCGTGGACCACACCATCCTTATATATCTCGTTAATCCAGATGGCCTTTTCCTGGACTATTATAACCGAATGAAAGATGCCACGCAGATTGCTGACAGCATTCATCAGCATATGAAGAATTATGTGACGTTATTCCCTGACCAGCGTTAAGTGTGATACAGGAAGATTTGATCACATATTGCAAACTAAAGTGTACCTGGATATGAGAGATGGACTAGGCACTGAGTAAATAAGCAGCAGATAGAAACAGGCTAAAGACAAGTTAAATTTAAATAGGGCTGACATTTTTAAAATGTGCCACTGATCAACTTAAATATTTATGCTGGTCTTTTTTTTTTTTTTTTTTTAAATTGTTATCAAAATAATGTAAGTAGTTGTTTGAGGTTCTGTAAGATCTCCGAACAGTTTATCCAAATGATCCAAAACAAGACGAATTTAAAAAATAAATAAATATAAATATATATATATATATATATATATATATAAAAAAAAAAAAAAAGAAGTTCTACATTTTCAGGAAATGATGCATGTTCTTTATCACCTTTTCTGAGAAGAGAGAATCAGTATAATCAGTATAAATGTAATATAGCACAAATCAAAAGGTTTAGGTGTGCAGGTGCACTTTTTTTTAATGCTTTTAAGAGAGTAATACACAAGAGCCATTTGAAAGTGACACAAATGACATAATACAAACGTGCATAATGAACATCTCATACACAAATTACTATATTTCCCCAAAACTGCACTTTAATATAGTTATAGGCTGAATAACATCACACAGAAGGACCAAATGGAATTGCTTCTATGTTCCAGATTATGTATATAAATGTCCTTTTGCAGTGTTATTCAGACAATGAGCCAAGATGAAGACTTGTGAAAGGTCAGGGAAGGTCACGCTCCAGGGGGGCACTGTAGATTTTGAGGCGTTCGTGTGCCCTCTGTTTGGTCAGTAAGGACAGGTGAAAGGTGTCTATGCTCTCATCAAGTCCAGGGCTCTTATCGATCTCTACAGTGTAGTCATTGGCCTGAAGGGGACACAAGGACACACCAAATCGGAAACTTTTACTTGCAGGGCTTTCTTACCCAAATTCAATTACAATATCAGTTACATATGAATGGTGTCACATGATTGACAAACATCAAGGATCAGTTCATAACTACAAGAAACTGAGTCAGAGCTGCTTCTTTGGAGTGGTGGTCAACACACATCTGGGAGATTTTTTTACCCCAGGAGGACTAAGATTATTTTTTTTTTTTAAACTGAATTTTGTATCCAGATTTAAAGTAGCTGAATCATGCACCTGCACCGTTCCAAAATAAATCAGATTACAATTTTAACTAAACCAATCCCTACATCAAACACAAAACTGAGGTTACACATAGTATGAAGCTGGAAATGTGGCTAATTCAGGTAGGCTAATTTGATTAGCATAATATTTTGTCCAGCACAAAAGCAAGGATATACTGTATATTGTATTTGTATAATCATTATATTTTGTCAAAAAAATTAAAACGGCCATCAATAAGATGTTCATAAAAGGGCATGATATTCAATACTTAAACACAATAAACTGCTTTTTAAACACAGTAGGTGAGGTTGTGCCATATTCCAGGCATGTTTCAAGGCACAAGTTTCACAAATTGAGCAGTGTTTCATTTAATTCTTGCACCTGTGATTGGGGAAGATAAATAAATAAAATGTTCATTCCAGTATGATACTTTCTTAAGGTCCGTACTCTCCTTTTGCCACTGTTCAAGGTATCACAATAAAACACCGTAACCATCACATTCAGAACCACAGTATTTTATTTTAAGTAGGGTTTGCAGTTTAATCAGTACTACCTGTATCCGTGTTTTTCCCCCTTTGGGTCACTGGGAAGTGACAAGCTAGTTACTGCAGGTAAATGAATGTATGTCTCACTATTATAATCTTTTCACATACTAAACTGGAATCAGCCTCATCTAATGAACATAGTGAGTGAGAGAGAGAGAGAGAGAGAGAGAGAGAGAGAGAGAGAGAGAGAGAGAGAGAGAGAGTGAGAGTGTGTGTGTGTGAGAGAGAGAGCTCGCACGAGCACACATGTACTAACCAGCTGAAGAGAAGCCAGCATGTATCTACAGGCTTCTGTGTTGTCCATGCCTTTGACAAGCGATGCAAACGATCGTCTCACCCCAACATCACCAAGTGCATGGACAATCTTATCCCCATAGTCATGAATGTCAAAAACCACACGGTCCTCCTGGACAACAGAGCACCACCGACTGAATCAGCTGAATGCATTAATTTTTTTAAACAAGAAATTAAACACTAAAGGTGATTTTAACAACAGGGAAACTTGCTCAAATTAATATGATTTTATCATACTATCAAGATTTATTAAAACAGAATCTCAGGTCATTTAGTCCTGAAACATAAAATAAAGATGAAATAGAAAATGTAAAAAATTAGCAGCATTTGCACAAATAAAAGTACATGCTCTCTCGTATGCATTTATACAATAGTGCTTGAAAGTTTGTGAACCCTTTAGAATGTCCTACATCTCTGCACACACACACACACACACACACACACACACACACACACATGACCTAAACCATCATCAGATTTTCACACAAGTCCTAAAAGTAAACAAAGACAACCCAATTAAACTAATGAGACAAAAATATTACACTTGGTTATTTAGTTATTGAGGAAAATGATCCAATAATGCATATCTGCAAGTGGCAAAACTATGGGAATCTCTAGGATTATCAGTTTAATTCGATGGTAAAATTAGAGTCCGGTGTTTTCAATCAATAGGATGATCAGGTGTGAGGGAGCACCCGGTTTTATTTAAAGAACAGGTATCTATCAGTCTGATCTTCACAACACGTTTGTGGTAGTGTATCGTGGCACGAACAAAGGAGATTTCTGAGGACCTCAGGAAAAGAGTTGTTGATGCTCATCAGACTGGAAAAGGTTACAAAACTACCTCTAAAGAGTTTGGGCTCCACCAATCCAGTCAGACAGATTGTGTAATATTTTGCCCCATCTGTTTAGTTGGGTTCTCTTAGTCTACATTTAGGACTTGCGTGAAAATCTGATGATTTAGGTCACACTTATGCAGAAATATAGAAAATTCTAAAGGGTTCACAAACTTTCAGGCATCACTGTACCCATTACATTTATACTTCTACATGTGAGCCTTTAAGATGAATCCTACATAAGCAATTGGTTTTTTGGATTTCCATAAATACTGTTTACATAACTACATAAAGATTCTTTATATTAGTTATGTAAAACACTTCAATAATATTTTAAATACAGTAAAATACAACTGCATAACAGTAGATCCTAACTGTGGTATAGAGCACAGGTTCCCTGGTTCTGTGCATGTTTGTGGTGTCCCTGCTCTAACGCAAACATACTTCAACTCAGGACAAACTGTTAATTAGCTGATTAGTTGGATCAGGCATTTTAGAGAGGGGAAAACACTAAGGTGCATAAAAAGGGGTGCCTGTTTGTATGAAAGTACGAGTTCTCCCTACACAATTCATTCATTACCTGAGCCAAGAGCCGAGGGTTGATCTTGTCCTCCCACTCCATTGCCCTCTGAGACAGAGTGGTCTCCTGAGCGTACTTCTGGGAGTTGGCTAGGAACAACTCCTATGGCCAGAGAGGACAGTCAGAAGCACACATGCATGTACTACCTAGTCAGCATCACAACAGTCCAGGGAATATATTCTGAGCTGTATCCCTGGAGCAAAACATAACTCCAACTCTTAATTTAATAGCAAAGTAAATGGCTGTTTAATCTGGCTAAACAGTTAAACAGTCACCTTCATCACTGCTTGGCCCTCCAACAGATTAACAGTTGCATAAAATGATTTAAACCACTCAATTTGTCATGAGAACGCTGAACGTGGACCAATCTGGAAGAAAGCTCTTAAGTATTACAAGACTATGCATACCACATTCTTTTTGAGCAAGTCCTCATAATTAATCCGGCCCATCTGTGAGTCTAGGAACAAAGAGGAAAGATGAACATTTCATAGTTCAAAAAAAACAAAACAAGCATTCATGCTTATGAGAACTAGACTGAACCTGCATACATTACCAGTGAAAATTGGATCATGTTCACCAGGTGCATCTTCAAGCAAATTCTCATTTTCATGATCTGATAAGTTATCACCTGGATAAAAGAAACCTCATTCATGAAATGGACAAGAAAAAAAAAGAACTAGTCATTTATTATTAACTCCAGGGCAAATCTAACCGATCTGTTTTAAGAAGCTGTACATGTATATGCTTGTTTCTCTCACCATCCAAGTCTGGATGGCGGACCACCTCATCTTTGTCCTCTTGATTCTCTGGCTCCAAGTAAGTTCTTCTCAGCACGTCATCAGATATGTACACACCCTGTAACAACCATAGGATTATACATGTCCAACAAACACATGTACACATTCCAAAGTGCAATTTTCATAAAGACAAATGCATTATCCACAGGACATTCTAATACTACAAGTATACCGTTTTTCTTAGAAGCTTCTTCCGCAATTTAAGCTGCTGATCCATCTTCTCAAGGTAGATGTAGTTGAATTCTATAAAGAAAAAATGCGATATGATCATTCAAGCCGAACAGACTGTAGAGAGCAGTTGTACATGTTGTTCAGAAAATTTACCAGGATGAAAAGGTCCGTGCTTAAGCTTGCGGTCCATGTTGTCATCTACAGGAAAAGAGAAGCAGAAACATTAGAAGCATTAGATAGATTAAACTATCAAAAGGACACAGCCTCAGCACAATATATACACTACTACACTATATGGCCAAAAGTTTGTGGACACCTGACCATTACACCCATACGTGTTGTTGAACATCCCATTCCCGATTTAGGATCCCTTTGCGCGGTTATAATAAGCTCCACTCTTCTGGGAAGGCTTTCCACTAGATTTTGGAACTTGGCTGTGGGGATGTGTATTCATTCAGCTACAAGAGAGTTAGTGAGGTCAAGCATTGATGTGTGATGAGGGTCCAGTTCCAGTTCATCCCAAAGGTGTTCAGTGGGGTTGAGATCAGGGCTCTGTGCAGGACACTCAAGTTCTTCCACTCCAACCATAACACACCATGTTTTCATGGAGCTCACCTTGTGCAACAGGGGCATCATCATCATCATCATCATCATCTTGGAACCGGTTTGGGCCTCTTAGTTCCAGTGAAGGGAAACTAAAGCTATAGCACACAGAAATTCTATACAATTGTGTGCTTCCAATATACGAGTGTGATGGTCAAGTGCCCACAAACTTTTGGCCATATAGCGCACACACGTTTTTAGCATAAAGAAATGACAGTTTATTTAGTTCCAGTCCTTTTTAAAGTGACTTAATTTCTGTGTTGTGAGAAATACAAATGAAAATGGTCTAATATTTTCCTTTTAAAACCCATTCACAAACAAATTCTTACGTCAAGAGGAAGCGGGGGACGACAGTGAATGAATTAATTAATTTTGGCAACAATTGGCTTTTATACTATTTTAATTCAGGTTAAACCCATAAAACCCATTAAAAAAGGCTTACTACCTGTAAAATATCCAGTGCACTCTGAAAGTATTGGAACAGCAAGACCAATTCTTTTGTTTCTGTGATGCATTTGGACATTTGGGTTTCAGCTCAAAAGAGGAATATGAGGCAACAGATCAGAATTACAGCTTTCATTTCCTGATATTTATATCTAGACTTGTTAAACATGGGACCTGTTGTTTAAACCCACCCATTTTTAAAATATTGGAGCACGACAAGTGTTTATTGTTGCCATTGTGTACCCTGTTAGATTGACAGTTTAAACAGTTAATAGCTCTGAATGTCTAATTTTGGTTTGAAACCTGGATTTCACCTGTGAAGACTGAATTTGTTGTTAAAAAGGATAAACCAATATAAAGACTAGAAAGAGAAATGCAAGCCATTTCCAAGCTGAGAAAAGAGAGAAAAATCTATCAGAGCCATTGCGCAATCATTGGGCATAGCCAATTCAACAATTTGGAATGTCCTGAAAAAGAAAGAAACCACTGGTATACTAACAACCAGACATCAAACAGGTCAGCCAAGGAAAACAACAGCAGCTGCTGACAAACACAGAGCTGTGAAGAAAAACCCCAAAAACAACAGTTAGTGACACCATCAACAACCTCCACAGGGCAGGGGTGAAGGTTTCACAATCCACAGTTCGAAGAAGACGTCGAGAGCAGAAATATAGGAGGCCATACAACAAGATGCAAACCTCACATCAGCAGTAAGAAGCAAAGCGAGACTGGAATTCACAAAGAAATACAGAGATAGGCACAAAACTTCTTGAACCTAGATTGACTTCTACCAAAGTGATGGAAAGGCGACAAAGATAGGATCTGCTCATGATCCAAAACATACAAGTTCCTCTGGTCAGGCATGGTGGAGGTAATGTCTTGGCAAGTGGAACAGACTTTGATGATAGTAGTAGCAGAATGAATTCAGAAGTCTACAGAAACATTCTGTCCAGTCTTATCGGGAGAAACTTGCAGCAAGACAATGACCCAAAACACACTGCCAACTCAACACAGGACTTCATCAGGGGTAAAAAATGTAAGGTTTTAGACTGGCCAAGGCAATCACCAGACCTTAATCCAACTGATCAGCATTTCACCCCTGAAAAGGAGACTGAAGGGAGAAGAGTCACAAATGAGGAATGCAGCAGTTTAGTGAGGTCAGTGGGTCGCAGGCTTCATGCAGTTATTGTAAGCAAGGGATATGCAGTATGAGCACTGGGAGTTTGGGTTGGAAATTTATAAATACACTGTACATGTTAATCTCTGATTTATTGCATCACCTTACAAATTTTTCATGCATCATATTTTTTTCCTCCATATCATGCAGCCATAGTTGGAATTCAGACAGTAATGACACTCTTGAAAAAAATTCAGATGTCCTATTAAACACAGACTTACAAGCACTTGTGCACCACTCCCAGAAGTCCTGTATTTCTGAGTTGCCTTCCCTTTTACTTTTGCCTGATTCATCTAGGCCTGCAGGCACGTTGTAGCACTTCCCTAGAGAAGAAAGAAACTTTCATATACAGCAGTTCAGAGTAGAGGTCGACTGATAGTGGATTTGACACATACCGATAATTAAGTTGTGCAGTACCTGCCGACAACTGGACTAATCAACCGACAGTTTTTAATAGTGATGCTGAATAAAAACTTTTTTTTTACCACACACACACTTTTCATTAATACATATTGAAGTAAATAAAATATATACATCTAAGCTGAACCAAAAAGTAACATTCCTAATAAACACCACAAGGCTTCAGTGCTTTCTTTTCTTTTATGTACTGACAGTGGACACTTCTCAACCGCGTCGGGAAAAACTATCGGTGTGGATTTTTGCCAGTAACCGGTTATCTGTGCCGAATAATCGGAAAAACCCTTAAGAGTCAGAAATGCGAGATGTACCACATTACAAATATTTAGGAGAAAAATGTGCAGACACTTCAACAGAAAGAATCTTTTTCACCTATTTTTAGGGGTTTATCTTCTCCAAAATGCACATAGGGGTCATGCCATTTCCAAGGATCCACAGTTTCCTGTAACAATTACATGTATGCATCATAATATTTATGTTCTATTAAAGTGTTTACAATAATGTAACTGGATAGTCCACATCATGCATTGTGATAACCTATGCAGCCTATTTATATCCTTATACAACAGTTTATTTTAAAAAAAATAATAAAAATCATACACTACATGTACACTGTTCAGAAACAGGCTATATCAAAACCAGATATTGCAATCTCTCATCCTATATGTTCACAGTTTACTAATTTAGGTCTTGAATCTTCTTTAAGGAACTTATCTGTACCATGGATGCCCAAGCCATTTTAGAAATAAGATTTGCCCATTGTTAAGAACATTCACATGTTCCAACCTGGAACATTTTGTCTTGCTATGATGTAAAGAAAAAAAATAAATAAATTAAGAATAATTTTTCAATATCAAAGCAATTACACTGGTTTATTTCAGAGAAAATTTTGCACTCACGCAATCTATTTATTTACACTATTGTTTCCCATCTGGACAAACTGGACCCGCTTTAAACTATACCTTATTTTAATTCAGTTAGTGTATTATAAATATAAATTTAAGGAACATAAACATGAGGAGTTTGGGCTCTCTGCAGATCCTGCAGTTTGCCAACTTCTTACCTGTAGCTGCTTGGGCTCTTCAGCAACCGGACGCACTGTAGGCCTCTCACGCAGCATTCTCTTCACACTGTGGCCCTAAAGAAAATTCAAGACAACCGGGTGATTCCCAACTTTCAAATAGAGTAGAATGTCTCCTTGACTCCTTCCTTCAGTCCTTCAGCCTGTCAGGACGTCTCTCAACATTATCGATGCATCAACTGTTTAAATGCCCTCAGAAGAACTGAGCGCATACGCTTCCTACTCCTAACTGCTAATTATTCCAGTGGTCTAAACTCTCCACCTTCACATAAATATCCACAAAGAAATGAGGTAAAAACAGCAAAGAAATTAACAATTATAATTTAAAATAATAGCTATAAAAGTAATAAAAATCATAATTAACAATAAAAAAAATATATTTAAAAATTAAAAATCCTTGGATCAGATGAATTTTCATAAAGCATGCCCATATTGAAAGTCAGGTGATGAAATAGAATCTAGAGGCAAAAACCTACAACTTTCTAAAATGTTTAACTTTCTAAGGCCATCACCTTTTAACTTTCAAGTGATGTATATGTCCAATGATGTTCAGACTGATGATATTGAAAGGCAAGTAAGGCCATCTTATTTGGCATCAATGAGAAAAAAATGTCAAGGAAATAAAGTGAGGAAAAGCAGTAGAACAGTACAGGTCTGGCCAGTGATTACTTTGTGGAGGAATGGGATACACTACAAAAACTAGGTAATGCAGAAAACTCAACAAATACAGTATTTTGCTTTGTTAAACCTGCAGTATCAAGTTCAAAACTGTCTCCTTACCTTACCCTGATTTGCAATGGTAAGCTTACAATAAAGATTTATAATCTGAGCTGTCCGGTCGGATTTTGCAGGAAACGACACATTTGCGTGGCCTTTAATGTCACCATGCCTTTGTGTGGTTAAGTCACGTCCATAAACAGAAAGAAGAGCAGGCTACTATATCATGTGCATGGGTGCTGAGGATGGTGGAGTGTTTGTAGTTGTCCTGAAAGAGTTTCTTAAAATTTTAACTTCTTTAGATGGCTGCTTTAATCTGGATATTCTAAACACATTACCACCACCACAGACATCTGGGGAATCAACCATTATCAAAACCAAGAAACCTCGAACTTCGGAGAGCCTGCAGTCAAAAAGGGAACGCACAGAGCCCGTGCTACGAGAGTAAATAAATATCGGCATGGCTTTTGAGAGGTGATGAAAACTCCGAAATCTGAAAGGATCGAAGACTGACGCAGAGATGACTTTTCTGCAGAACAGGTAAGACATTTCAGTGGCTCAATAGGGAGCTAGCTAACATGAGCACACTTGTGAGCTTGATTCAGCTAGGTATTGAGTTTCCTATTTTTTTGTTGTGGTTGTTGTTTTGCTATGGTCAATGCAGTAAACCGCACTTGTTTTCTGTGAGCTATAAGCAAGGGCAACTCACCTCTGTCGTCTGTCTGCCCCCACCTCTGTCGTCAAGTATTGGAGCTAATATACAACCCATACCTCAGTGCCAAAACAACCCATGGTGATAGAGAGGCAGGAGTTCAGTACTGCAGCTTACACACACACACACACACACACACACACACACACACGTTCATAAACCAAATTTGTTGGTACCTGATGTCTCTCAACATGCTTGTCAGACTCTGGTTCCACCTCCATATCTTTGTCTATCAGATGAGCAAGCTCCTCACCACCATGGCAATCATCATCATCATCATCATCATCCTCATAATGATCAACAGCACCAACAGCCCCTGCCCTGTCCTGTCCTAGAGACAAAAATAAAATCCAGGTAATGAACAAAAAACAGGGAACTACTGAACATAAAAATCAGGCACTCTTGTAGCAGAGCAATGCTAGAGGATCTACTGAGCCAGACCAAGCTAATACTACAGCTCATTTTTCCTCACTGCTCATATGCCCCACTGTAAACAACAAACTACCACTATGGGCATAACAGAGAACATTACCTGTGTGTCCATTACCTGAAGCCTCTCTGTGGAATTGAACACAAGAGGAACCAAGACCCAGGCGCATGATTCCCAATGTGTCTGGGATGCAGTTATTCATCCAAAAATCTTTACAGCTGCCAAGAACCTCTCCCTTAATACTGGAACAAACACAAACTTTTCAAAGGATCTGAATTACTGTTTATTTCTGCATTATTAAGTGCTTTGTTTATTATTCCCTCAGATAGGCTGCACAAATTAAGCACAACAAACTAGATTTTTGAAGATGGAGTTTGTTTTGAATGCATTTTGTTCAACAGCACCCAAAATGAATGAAACCACTATATAATCTTTATTAAGCATTCTCTATGCATACATAATACTGTGTTTTCCCCCTTATTCTAGCCAGTGGAATTTTTGGAATAAATATTGTTTAGCCTGACTCTTTTTGCTTCTACTGCTTGTCCAGTGAAATGGATCCCATGTCCAGCAGAATTCCCTAACTAAAGTCAACAAATTAATGCCTTGCAGCTGGTTTTTACCTGAGGAGCGGATACTTTTGCTTTTCATGGAACTCTACAGGAATCAGAGACTCAGGAGGCAGCCGAACAATCTTCACTGGCTGAAGGAACATAGCAGAGGTAAGATGCAAACAAACTTTACCTGAGAAGTACTTTTCATCATGTGCATAATATATACAAGTTACTTGTAACTGCCTTATAAAAAGGTATATGTGAACAATACCAGGTTTACTTGTGAGAACCAGCAAAACTGACCTAAGCTGCACATTTTCATCTTGTGATGCATACGTGTGCACACAGTTTCTGGATACAGACCAGCACAGTATATTTATTTATCACACACACACACACACACACACACCTTAGTTTCAGTTATATGAAAATAAGACTTACTTCAGCTGGATCGGCTTTCATGTCCACACTGTGAGTACTGGGCTCCTCTCCTATCACATCAAACTGTGTAAGGGCAGAATATACTTAGTCATACTGCATGCATGCTTCAATTGAGTTTTCTGAGTTTTCACTTGAACTACATAAGATATAGCAACAGGCAAACATTTCAAACAATCAAAATCCATAATGACTATAAAAAGTAATTATCTTAAAGATCCTGTAGCTATATACAGTGCTGTGCAGTTTTGAAGAGGTCTTCAGAAATAATTAAACTAAACATTTCCACAGTATGGCTCGACATTAAACTAGGGCTGCAACTATTGATTATTTCCGTAATTGAATAGTTGGCCAATTATTCTTTTTTTTTCTATTAATCGGAGGGGGGGGGGGGGGGGTACTTTCAGTGCCATTATTTATTTAAACACACACCAGAATGTATATTATTCAACTGCTTGTTTTTTAATCCATAAACAATAATGCATAAATACATACACACACACACGCATTACTTTTTATGGATGCAAAACAATCGAGTTAAACTACAGTCCTAAATTAATAATCAAGACTCCCTTTCACTGCACCTTATGGCTTCTGTTACTGACTGCCTTTAGACATATTGCTTGACTTTTGATCAGTGTTTGAATTTGACATTACAGATCTTACTTGCGATCCCACTGTTTATCACACATCTAAACCGCGAGTGAGGAGCAACACGGCCTCTTTACTAATAGATCACTTCCGTTATAATAAATAACGGAAGTTACACTACAAGCATAATACTACAAGCAATTACAACATAATGATTTGCTTAAAAGGTTTAGTTTAATTTAAGTTTACTCACACCAGTTTCTCCAACCCCTTGAACACAGTGGAGCATTTTGGATATGAACATAAGTTTCTCCTTGTGCATCACTGTTGTGCTTACATGCTACACAAACTGTGCTTTGTAAAGTTTGAGCGTCTTCAGGGTGTTTAATATAAAATGCTCCCCTGCCTTAAAGGACTTGAAGGTCGCACATTTTCTTCCTCAGTCACTTGACAAAGCCTGCATCCGATGGTGTCTGAGGTCATGTTGGGAATAAAAGGTAACATTGACCAACAGTAAACTGAAGAAAGTCATAATCGGTGTCTCTGGGTATCTGCTAAAGCTAGTGTATGTGCGTATGACGTCATGTGCCACTGACCGGGAAGTGGCTTATACTTACGGTTAGTAAAAAAACTAATGTGTTCCATTTGAGACGATATTACCTTTCTAAAGTTCATACACTAGACCAGTGGTTCTCAAACTTTTGTGAGCTCTGGAGCCCTAGCATATTTCAAACAATTCACAAGGACCCCCTTACTCTCCAACAGTTATAGGCTATATATTAAACAGTCATTTCTATACATGATACTTTATTTTATTAACATTCAACATTTATAATATTAACATTGGACATTTAAAATTGAAAACATTGTTTTTTGACATTTTATAGTTGGTGAGACATTTAATTAGACTCTCCGAATTATCTTTATTTTATCCGTCAATGCGACATTTGTCTTGAACTTGTCTACCACTCATAGGTTCTTGTAAATCATTTCATTTGTAAATAAATACATCAATGAACAATTGTCAGCTCAGCTAACGTGATATTTGTGATTGTACGTGAAACCAAATTGGTTACTTTTAAAACATCATTTGAATATATTTGATACATTTAACTAAATAAATAAATAAGAAAGAAAAAGAAAGAAAGAAAGAAAGATTTAAAACTATCCCACAGCTCTCCTGCAATTACACCATTGACCACTAGGGATCCGTGGACCCTGGGCTGAGAAACGCTACACTAGGGTACTATGCACTACGGTGCATAGAATAAGTGTATAGTACGTCATTTGGGAGACAACTTTAGTATTTACTCTCCGAAGCGTGTTTTCAGAACAGAAGTACTGCAATGAGTAAATGTGCCACGTGCAGACCAACTAATCGATAATGAGATTCGTTAACAATCAATTCATGCTGTGCTGTTGGTGTTTGCTTTTGTCATAGGACAGAAGTACATCATGCCTGAAGGCACTGGTCTCCTTGACTAATCCCCTTTTGTTTGCTATTTAATCAATGATTTAGACTTTGAAGTGGATTCCGCTAATATACATCTGTATGCTGACGACACAGTGAATTATACTGCAACAGTCTTTAAATCAAATTGTACTGAACTTACAGAATGCATTCAAGTGTTATACAACATTCTTTGACACAGCTGAAATTGATTTTAAATTAAAAAAAAGACAAAATATATTTATTTTTTAGTCATCATCATTCTAAGGCAACTGATGTGATCATTTCAACTTTAGATGGAACAACCATTGAAAAAGTTAGCTCTTGTAAATACTTGGGTATATGGTTGGATGAAAAACTAATCTGTTGAAGCTTAAAACAAAATTGGGGTTCTTTTATTGTTTAAAAAACTGCTTTCCTTATGAGGCTAGAAAGAAAAAAGTACTCTCCACTATTTTAATCTATAATTGATCATGGTGACCTTGCTTATATGCATGCAGCTTCATCTTTAAGGAAAATGGACTCTGTCCATCGTGCAGCATTGCACTTTGTTTGTGGGGCAGATTCACATACTCATCACTGCATACTATATGAATCATTGTTGCCGTAGGTCGCCTAAGACATTTGCACAGTTATTAGTTAAATACCTCACAGTCATCCAGATCATTCTCTGTGGTGCCATCAGTTACGCCATGTGCAAAGCCTTGCTTGTCACGTCTATAGGAACAAAAGGAAAACCAATTTACACCTGTATCTCAGACCAACGACTGATTTAACTAACGGTTTTAACTCTGACCTTTATTATATATTACTTTACATTTTTAAAAAAATTCATACATACACATATCCAATCATATGTAGAATAAATAAAGCAGAAACAGGTCAAGAGACAGGGCTCAGCATGAACACTCGGACGGCCCTGCGGCTACGCGGCCCTGACACGCTGTGTGTTCTGACTCCTTTAGAACATAGTCAGCATGAACTTTTTCAGCAACCTGTGCTACAGTAGCTCTTCTGTGAGATCGGACCAGTCGAGCTAGCCTTCGCGCCACACACACACACCCCCCTTGGGCGCACAAGATTCTGTCACCGGTTGTCCTTCCTGGACCACTTTTGGTAGGTACTAACCACTGCAGACCGGAAACATGCCACAAGACCTGGCGTTTTAGAGATGCCCTGACCCAGGCATCTAGCCATCACAATTTGGCCCTTGTCAAAGTTGCTCAGATCCTTAAGCTTGCCCATTTTTCTAGCTCCAAACACATCAACAGGGCAGTGGTGGCTCTGGGTTACTGTTCAGAAAGTCAGGGGTTTAAGCCCAAATACCACCAAGCGGCCACTGCTGGGCCCTTGAGCAAGGCTCTTAATCATCTCTGCTCCAAGGCTGTACCCTACTTATTAACAAGCTGGGCTATGAGAAGAAAAGAATTTCACTGTGCTGAAATGTATGTGTGACCAAAAAGACTTATTTAAAAAAAAAAAAAAAAAAAAAAAAAAAAAAAAAAAAAAAAAAAAAAAAACACCTTTCAGAGCTGACCGTTCACTTGCTGCCTAATATATATCACACCCCTTAACAGGTGCCACAGAAATGAGATAATCAATGTTATTCACTTCACCTGTCAGTGGTTATGGCTGATTCTTATTAGTAGCTTTATAAAACTTCCAACATACATTACCTGCGGTTTTTGTTTGAGATGAAGTCCAAAGTTTGAAACACCAAACTGTGAAGTAGTTCAACCTGGAAGCAACATAATGAAATTAATAATTTAAGAAACAAGCAGTGTTTGAGATGTATTGTTTTAGACAAAATGTTATCAGTGCCTCAAAGAACCAGTCAAGAAAACTGAAAACTGGACATGATTAACTATCATCCAAGACATCCAAGTCTGGTGTCCATCCTACAGCCAGACTGAAAATCACCTTTCTGCCATATATGCATGTAGAGCCTTGAATTAACAGTGCTGCTTCAGCAAAGTTCATCATTGTCGTGCCTCCATCAAATGAGATGGTCATTTGGTCCAGCTGCAGAAGACACAGATATCAGCAGCAGAACGGTCACAGAGTGTAATCCCTGTACAACCACATGCACTGTGTTCATTTACACATAAAACTCTACATGATTTTTTAATTCAAATGCCAGCGCACCCATGTTGTACCCTTGAGCAAGGCCCATAACCACCAACTGTTCAGCTTATTACTCATCTTCAACTTGAGTAACTAAATATTAAAGAAAGTCTCCTCAATCTTACTAAGGAAAGATAACAAACTTACCTCTTCTAGGTACTCCCCAAGCTGGGTGGCCAGATCAACCTCCCAGTTTTTTGTAAGGTCCCGGATGGGCTGTAACAGGTGGGCAAACCTCCTCTCCCCAGAATTCATAGCTACAAGTCCTTCAAAAGAAAGTCAACATGTCATTTTCTTTTGATATTCATGGCCAGTATTTGGCCATATTTAAACCACTGACTAAACATCTTTAGCTTTCACAAGATAAAGCATGAGATATACTTCACCGAAGACAAAAATTTGAGAACACAATACGGGCAAAATATCATGTTGCAATGAGAGAGAGAGAGAGAGAGAGAGAGAGAGAGAGAGAGAGAGAGAGAGAGAGCGCAATTAAAAAAATCATCTTAGGATGATGTTTTTGTTATTATTTTTATTATTACAATGATAATATTGTGATTACAATTTTTATTACAAATTTATTGGTATGACTGCATAAAGCATTTTGAATTTAATTGCAAGCATAAACAAAAACATAATGTAATGTTTATGCATAAAATACAGATATTGTGTGTGTGTGATTGAGTGAGTGAGAAGATTTTTTAAGAAAGAAGTTAACACTAATTGAAAGTGCTGCAGAGTCAGTAAGTTATACAGTCTATACAGAAGTTATGGTGGAGGACTTTAACAAACTGTCCAGATATGAGCGAAACACAGCAGAGGTTTAATGAGATGAGATTAAATGAAATGAAATGAACTGTTTATGATTTGTATAACACACTGCCGGAGGAATCAGTGTTAATACAGACCTCTAAACACTCAACACAGCACCTCACTCAGTTCCAGCTAACCCACCTTATAAAGAAGAGAAATCCGACATCCAAATCAGTGACGAGCTGAAACTTGCTCTTTACAGAAAGTTGCAGACTCGCTCCTCTTAAACGGAGATAAACAGACAACTGCTCTAAAAAACACACCTGCGTGGCTGCCATTTTAAATGTTTTACCGCCTCAAAGACGCTCACGAGAGGAAGTGACGCCACTTGGAACGGAAGTGCTACCGATAGCTCGAAAGCAGGATAAAGTTTTGTTATGATGTTGCTGCGTCCTTAACCGAGCAAATACATCGGAATATACTTATATACAATGTAAATATATTTAAATATAAATATAATATTTACCCTTGTCGATTTAAACTATCTAATATAAAAATGTAAATGATTCATCTTCAAATGTTTTCTGCTACAACAGTGAAATTCATTCACCTGTGTGTGTGTATGTACATGTGTGTATGAAAAAGCTAAGTTGAGTTAGTTTGGTCTTTTTCCTCCCCGAGAACCTGTTATTCTGTTACAAAGGAATACATTTACATATATTATAAGCATTGTCAACATTTTAGAAAAATATCCAATCATTGTAATAAAAAAAACTTTCTACGGATAACATTATGATGATGTGTTCCAATATGTATCTTAATTACTTTATTGTTCACTGAGCTCATGTCTTTATTTATTTTTGTCTGTTATTTTTTATCATTACTTTTATTTAACTTATGTAACTAAATTATTCATATTTAGTTTACTACCACTGTTATTATAGAATATAAAGTATAATCAATGTGTGTAACTACAAAGCTTACTAATGTTTGGATAGGTTGATAAAGTATTGTGTAATATGTATAACCAACAGTTATTCACCAGAACTGTGTTTCCAACCAAAGCCCTTTAAGCTTGCAAATCAGTGTCAAAAGAAAAGATAAGACTTCCAGGAGGAAGGGTACCAGGCTGGGACTAGAGCCTTGGAAATGCCAGTCAAACTACAATGCATGTCTTTTAACTCAGGGAGGAAACTGGAGTGCCAGGAAGGAACCCCTGAAGCACATCGAGAACATGCAGACTCTGTGCATACATAAAAGAGGCGGGAATTGAACCACCAAACCTGGAGGTGCGAGGAAAACGTGTTAACCTCTAACCACCCTGTGGGTAACCATGTGGACATCATTTGCTGAAATCTGATGCTGCATGCCAGGCAAAGCTGCAACTGCTAAATAATTCCCCATCTACAATCAGTAGCAATCAAAGTACAATCAAAGCTTTATATATATATATATATATATATATATATATATATATATATATATATATATATATATATATATATACACATACATATTTGGTCACGCAAACATCTGATCTTCTTTGAAACAGTGCTTATTAATAAAGTTGATGCACTCGATCAAATGACACATAAAATTTACATTTTGTAGTAATTTTCACAATTTAAATGTACAAAAAACCAAAAACAGTCACATGGAAAAAGTAAGTACACCCCTACATTTATTAGAATCAGGTGTTGGATTTATTAGATTGGGTGCCAATGATTAGAACCTGCTTAGAGAGTGCAGGTGGAACCGGTCTTATTTATATCCCTCTTATATCTAGTGTATGGTGTTTGAGGTGTGTGGTGTTATTATGCTAAGATCTAAAGATTTCTGCAAGGCCTTCAGAAAAAAAGTTGTGGATTTAAAAGGATCTCCAAATTATATGCAATACATTATTCATCTGTAGGGAAAATAATCTAACGCAGATTTAAAACAACTGCCAATTTGTTCAGGACTGGCCGTCCCAGCAAATTCAGCCCAAGATCTGATGCAAAAAGAAGTCTCCAAGAACCCCAAAATTTCATCACAGGATCTGCTAGTAAGTCTTGCAACACTTGGTGTCAAAGTGCATGCTTCTACAATCAGAAAGAGATTGCACAAATTTGACCTGCATGTGAGGCACCTTGAGGTGGATGAGCTACAACAGCAGGAGAAAACATTTGGTTCCATTTCTGTCAGCCAAGAACAGAATCTGAGGCTATCATGGGCACAGACTCAACAGTTGAAGATTAAAAAAAAATTACCTGGTCTTTTTACAATCTTCAACTCTTTGAAAGTCACAAGATTTGTCAATTTCAGTATTGTTTCTGACCCCTCTAACACCACTCATATTGATATGACATATTGCAGGCTTTGTCTTTGTCACAGGCTCCCAAATGAATTCATTTCTGTTGGGAGAATAGAGTAGATCACTGTGTGACTGAAATCACCTGCCGCATGGGGATGCTAATCTAAGAGCTAGGTTAGAGTCTAAGGAACAGATAGGTGACTGAAAAATGAACTTGTTAGCTGGAGGAAGCTTCTGACTTTATCAGCTAATTCTATATAACTGTGTTCTGGGTAAAATGTAAAACATAATTAATTAAAGTTGCTTGTATAGAGAGTGCTCCACAGTTCCTTAACATTCTGCAGTGCCTAATGGATGATAGTAGGAATAATAATATTTATGTTAGTTGGATGTGGTAGCTGGTAGGAAGGTCTTGAGTGCGGAGCCACTTACCCGTCAGATATTTCACTCTGAAAGGAAAAAAAGACCAATCTTCCCTAATAAAGAGATAGTTCACCCAAAAATTAAAATTCTGTCATCAGTTACTCCCCCTATGTCGTTCCAAACACATAAGACTTTCGTTCATCTTTGGAACACAAATGAAGACATTTTAATGACACCTGGGGGATTTCTGTCTCTCCATTTACAGTTCAAATAACTTAAAAAACTTTCAAGCTGCCCAGGTACTCTGGTTTCGTCCCCCAGTCCAAAGACATGCATGGTAGGCTGATTGATGTGTCTAAAGTGTCCGTAGTGTGTGTATGTGTATGTGATTGTGCCCTGTGATGGACTGGCAGACATTCTCGTGATGCAACAGGACCCGGAAGCCCTGCACTATTTATAACAGAGGAAGAGGGATGCTGTACACAAACAGAGTCACATGGAATAATCTTTGTAACAAAGATGTCCGGACATAGAGGAGGACTTGCATTATATCTCTATCTAAAAATCATCCGATGATCAGGGCCGATTATATCCTGTCAATCAAAAGAGGGCGGGGAAAACACATCAATTTTGTGCTGTGTGTAAAGATGATGTCTCTTGTGTGGAATGATGACAAAACTGCAGTTTGTAAGCTTGCAAAAATAACCATAGGACTGCTGAACTGGCCTCCCTGCAGTCTAGACCTTTCACCAATTGAAAACATTTGGTGCATCATGGAACGAAAAATACAACAAAGAAGACCCAGGACTGTTGAGCAACTAGAATCCTGTACCAGACTCGAATGGGACAAACTTCCCAGATGTACACAGACTGTTGTTAAAAGAACAGGGGATGCTACACAGTGGTAAACATGGTCCTGTTCCAACTTTTCTGAGATGTGTTGCTGCCATCGAATTCAAAATGACCTTATTTATTACTTAAAACGGTACATTTCCTCAGTATAAACATCTGATATGTTTTCTATGTTCTATTGTGAATAACATATAGGTTTATCAGATTTGCAAATCATTGCATTCTGTTTTGATTTACATTACATTACAGTGTCCCAAATTTTTGGACTTGGGGTTGTACATGGCAAATTTTACACATGATTTGATAGTTTATTTTATTAAATATAAAAACAAAAAATCTAAAAGGTGTGCATCATAGATGAGACCTACAAGAAAACTTTACAGTTGGTTGTGTGACTGTAAGTCATTCCCTTCAAATGCTATTGAGCTTTACATTATGGGATATTTTGTGTCTGAGTCCATATGGTACAAAAACATCACAATGTTTAGATATGATTTTACAGTTTAAATCTAAAAGGTGTGCATTATATTCACACCTTGCTGAATACTATACAGTTGGTTATGTGACTAAGTCATTCTCTTCAAATGCTATTGAAGTTAGAATCGTGTATACCAATGTCGTATGTAACTTTAGAGACGGTCCCTTAATGTGCGAATATCCAGTGTCCAACGTCAAGCCAACTTTCTACCACATCCTCATTACAGTTGATTACAGGACGTATTTATGCGGCAAAAAACCCCAGCTCCATTTAAAGTTTCGTCTTCCTCCTCGGGGTTTTATCTCCCCTGTCCAGTCTGCTCCTGTTTATTGCTTGTGTTAGGTTTTTGCAGAAGGATATTTTAAGTTTGAAGAAGGAAAAACTATTCCCCATTAATTGCAGTAAGGAATGGTGTAAGAGCAGAGCTGTGTGGACCAGGACGGTTGTTCGGCTACAGGATAACGCGGTTATCGCTTCAGAAGAAACACAAGCAGCATGTAAACAGTGATGTTATGCACCTCAGCCTGCGGTACTGCCTGTATATCTTGATCGACAGATGTGTCGTCCAATCAGCGGTCAGTAATCCATTCGCAAAATATACCAACTTTTTCCGTTTTGTCCAATTTATTGTGTCTTCTGCTTTATTTAGTTTTCTAATCTACTGCCCACACTCCAGTCCGGTAGGTGGCGGTAATGCACCGTTAGTTGGTTTGCCAACTGCCATTAAAAACAAAAAGAAGAAGAATATTTTGTTTTCGGATTTTTCGTTGTGTCTCCTGCCTTGTTTTGTTTGTTAGATTTGTCGTTGTGTTTATAATGTGTTGTTTTGTTTCTGGATTTGTTTTGTTTTCATATTTGTGATTAGTTTTGCACTTCTCGGCCACCGTAGAAAACCCTTCATGTAGCTGTATTAACTGTCTGATGGAGCCGAAGCACAGAGACCTTCTCCGAGCGCAGAGACTGCACCTCTGTGAGCAGCTCGTAGTGGATGAGACGATAGTTCAGTACTTATATCAAGAGGACATTTTAACCGAGGGCCAAGTGGAGGAAATTCAGTCACAGAAGTCTAACAAAAATAAGACGTTACTGCTGCTTAGTATTCTTCCAAACCGTGGCCCCAATGCTTTTAATGTGTTTGTGCAATCCCTCGAACAGGACTTTCCCTGGATTAAAGAGAAACTGCTGCTTTTAGCCGATGAAGATGAGCAGGATGGAGGAAGGGGTACAGAGCTGTCCAACACAACCGGTGAGTTTCCTCACAGCAGGGGGTTTATTACTGTACTCTTCAAGACCCAACAAAGAGAAATGTTATAAATCAGTCAAAGCTGTCTGTGTGGCGGTTTTGTGGACTTTAAATAGTTACTGAAATGGGCGAGATTTATAATGTCAAGATGTAGTACAATGCTTGATAAGTAAAGTTGGATCCTCTAAAAGCTCTGTGGTCATAAGGCTAATTTTCCTCTAAGTCGCCGATGCTGTAGTTCTTTCAGGATAAAAGTATTTGCATTAAATGGCCTTTATGAAGAAAGAAGTTCTCTATGCATGTAAAGTTTGAGAGAAAACCGAATTCTGTAGTGTGGAACTGAAATATTATATTTACATCCTTACTTCCAACACAGAGAACCAGTGTTGCAAACTCTTTTCAGAGGAGTAGCTAAAACATGCTCAAAAAGTTGACCAAATATCCAGATTGTCATAGAGTAATTTGCATATTCATTTATTTGTCATGAACATTTGCATCTCGAATGACAAAGTAGGCTACAGGAAGAATTTCTGAAGACACTTACACTCACCAAACACTTTATTAGGAACACCTGTACACTTAGCTGTTCATGGAATTATCTAGTTAGTCAATCATGTTGCAGTTGGGCTATGCATATAAAATCATTCAGATACTGGCCAGCAACTTCAGATAATGTTCACATCAATTAAGAGAATGAGGGGGGAAAAGTGATCTCAGTGATTTTAACTGTGACATGATTGTTGGTGCCACATGATGAGTATTTCTATAACTGCTGATCTCCTGGGATTTTCACACACAACAGTTTCTAGCGTTTACGCAGAATGATGTGATAAAGAAATAACATCCAGTGAGCGGCAGAAACGTCTTGTTGATGAACGAGGTTAATGGAGAATGGTCAGACTAGTTCAAGATAACATAAAGGCTAGAGTAACTCAGATAAGCACTCTGTACAATTGCGGTGAGCAGAAAGGCATCTCAGAATACACAACACATCAAACCTTGAAGCACACAGATGGTCGGGTCAGAATTTGCCACCAACAGAATGAATCCATGGACCCAACCTGCCTTGTGTCAACAGTCCAGGCTGGTGGAGGTGGTGTAATGGTGTGGGGAATGTTTTCTTGGCACACTTTGAGCCCATTAATAGCAATCAATCAAGGCTTGAATGCCACTGCCTATTTGAGTATTGTTGCTGACCATGTGCATCCCTCCATAGCCATAATTTACCATCTTCTAATGGTTAGTTCCAGCACAATAATACACCATGTCACAAAGCAAAAAAGTCATCGTAAACATGACAATGAATGTTTCAGGGGCCTTCAAAGTCACAGGATCTGAAATCAGTAGAACACCTTTGGGATGTGGTAGAACGGGAGATTCGCAGCATGAAAGTGCACCTGACAAATCTGCAGGAATTTGCGTGTTGCCATCATGTCAACATGGACCAGAATCTCAAAGGAATGTTTCCAACATCTTGTGGAATCTATGCCATGAAGAATTCAGATGGTCTTGAGACCAAAAAGAAGCCCTACCCAGTGTTAGTGTAGTGTTCCTAATAGTGTATGGTGAGTGTAGAGTGCAACAGAATAAAATAAGCAGTTTTAGGGAATAGTTATGGGGGGTATATGAAGGAAACTGTTACAGATCGAATAATCTGCTTATATTACTGTAAATATATTCAAGAATAGATTTAAAATATAGAACACTAAAGAAGTCTAAAAAGCTGCCAAATATAGCAACAAAGTCTTTAAGTTGGCAGCACAACAGAGAACAACAACTAAACACTCAGACATACGGTACTCTCCTAAACTATTGGAACGGCAAAGCCACTTCATTTGTTTTCGTTGCAGACTGAAGACGTGGGTTTGCGATCAAAAGATGAATATGAGAAGATAGTTGAACATTTCAGCGTTTATTTCCTGGTATTTACATGTAGATGTGTTAAATGACATACAACATAGCATACAGCAAGTGTTTGTAGGTGAGCAAAAATATTGGAACACGTGACTGACCGGTGTGTCCTGTTAGATTGATTGTTTATACTATATATATATATATATATATATATATATATATATATATATATATATATATAGCTCTGAACATCTACTCTTGGTTTTAGCATTCCGTTTCACCTGTGAAGACTACATTTGTCGTTTAAAAAGGATAAGCCAACATGAAGATCAGGGAGTTGTCTATGGAAGGAAAAGCAAGCCATTTTGAAGCTGAGAAAACAGGAAAAATCAATCAGAGGCATTGCACAAACCATTGGTGTACTGCGCAACAAACACCGAAAGGTTCAGCCCAGGAAATCACCTGCAGTCGATGACAGAAACATTGTGAGAGCAAGAAAAACTCAAAAATAACAGTCGGTGTTACCAACAAGCTCCATAGGGCAGGGGTGAAGGGATCACAATCCACAGTTCACAGAAGACTGAGAGCTGAAATATAGAGGCCATACAATAAGATGCAAATCACGTCTATCGTTCTTACCCATGAAATTGAGTAGCATCCCAAAAGCCATGGGTTTTTCGGAAAGCAAGAAAGGCTATTTTCCCCATTTCTGGAACACCGTAGAACATCAGGATTACGTAGGGCCGTATCCTGACCCTAACTTTTACGGTGTAGATGGCATGATGCCTAAGGATAGAGAAGAATTCTTTAAGTGGTGCAGAACGGTTTCTGACAAAGTCTTTGATTTCAAGAAAGAGATGGCGGAATACTGTGTGAACGATGTAGAAATTTTGAGAAAGGGTTGTATAGCTTTCAGACAAGAAATTCTGGATAGTACAAAGGTCGATCCTTTTAAATGCATAACGATCACATCTGTGTGCATGAAAATCTTTAGAACCAACTTCCTGCGTAAAGGCACTTTAGCTAACCCGCCGCTTGATAATTCCATCACCACTCAGAAATCTTTCTCAACACCTTCCATACAATGGCTCGAATATGTTTCAAAAACGCAAAACCTACCCATTCGCTACGCGTTGAACGAAGGTGACGTCAGGTTCGGTACCTATTACGTAGATGGTTACTGTGAGGAAGGTGAAAACCGTAAGGTTTTGGAGTTTCTTGGGTGTTTTTATCACGGCTGTGAAAAGTGTTTTCCCTCAATGACCCCGCATCCTCTTACCAAATCAAACGCAACCTTCGGAGATATCCGTCAAAAATCGATGGAGAGAATTAAGAATTTGCAAGACACTCTCAATTTGCAAGTCACTCTGATGTGGGAACACGAGTGGAATGAAATGAAGAAAAACGCCAATCTCGTGCAAAATTTTCTAAAAGACTTTGACTTTACTGAGCGTTTAAACCCTCGAGATGCTCTTTACGGCGGTCGAACAAACGCGTTAAACTTGCATTATGTAGCTCAACCTGGTGAGAGAATCGATTATTTCGACTTTACCTCGCTTTACCCATTCGTAAATAAGACAAAGACATACCCGATCGATCACCCTATCATCATTCATCGTGACTTTCAACCTCTGAAATATTACTTTGGTATCATTAGAGCAAAGGTATTACCACCTAGGGGTCTGTGGGCACCTGTTCTACCATTTTGTGTAAAAAGCAAACTCCTCTTTCCTCTATGTAGAACGTGTGCCGAACATCACTTAAAACAATGCGATCATACGGTTCAGGAGAGAGCTCTTACCGGAACATGGGCATCTATCGAAATTGAGAAAGCTGTCGAAAAAGGTTACAAAATTCTAAAAGTTTTTGAAGTGTGGCACTTTCCTAAAAGGTCTGATAAGCTTTTTACGAGATATATTAAAATGTTCCTCAAGACCAAACAGGAAAGTTCAGGTTATCCGTCCTGGGTCGATGATGAATCATCTAAACGTGAGTACATTCACAAATATAAGGAGAACGAAGGGATTACGTTGGATCCGAAATTTATCACTGTTAATCCTGCCAAAAGATCCGTGGCTAAACTCGCACTAAATTCGTTGTGGGGTAAGATGTGTCAAAGACCAGACAGATCAAACACGACCTTAATTCGCGATCCTGCCGAGTTTTTACAGTTCATGTTCTCCGATATTTATAATGTGAGTCAGTTCTCTTTTTTGAATGAGGAGGTGGCGATGGTACAGTGGCGTTACGCAGACGAGAGATTGATTAAACAGTAAACGCTAATGTATTCATTGGCATTTTCACTACAGCGTACGCTAGACTTGAGCTGTACAATTTGATGGATCGATTGGATCAGCGTTGTTTGTACACAGACACCGATAGCGTCATTTTTAAAAGTAAGGAAGGTGACTGGATGCCGCCCTTAAGCGATTACTTGGGTGGTCTTACCAGCGAACTCGATGATGGCGATCAAATCGTGGAATTTGTAAGCGCAGGTCCTAAAACCTACGGTTACAAAACCATGAAAGGAAAAACAACCATGAAAGCTAAAGGCATTACTTTAAATTGTATCAATTCTGAAATTGTCAATTTGAAATCACTAACAGAACTGGTGGACGAGCGAGTGAAAAATCCGGATCATACAGGTCATCTTGTAACCACGCATAACCAAATCATGAGAGATAAAAAGGGGTTTCATTTGAGAAACAAGTCACAGTTGAAAAGGTTCAGGGTTGTGTACGATAAGCGTGTTTTATTATCTGATTTTACAACTCTCCCTTACGGATATTAAGACTATTCTTGTATATATGTGTATATAGTTTCTGTTGATGTGTTTTGTAAAGGAAAATATGAACGTGACTGCTTTTGACGCTAGGATGCAACTTCCCTTTTCATGTATCGTATGTGGACCGAGTAATAGTGGAAAATCTTTTTTTATCAAAATGTTGTTGGAAAACTGTAAAGAGGCAATGTCGGTTGTTCCGGAAAACATTGTCTGGTGTTATACGTGTTGGCAGCCTCTATATGATGAATTATTGACCAGAATAAAAATACATTTTCTTCAAGGAATCCCTGATTCTTTGTGTGATGACGAACTATTTCCTCCAAATAAAAAAAACTTGTTGGTAATCGATGACTTGATGGAATCCGCCAGTAAAAATGACGAAGTAGAAAAGGCTTTTACAAAATACACCCACCACAGAAATCTGAGCGTCATGTACCTCGTTCAAAACTTGTTTTTTCAAGGAAAGACCAGTAGAACAATCAACCTGAACACCAACTACATGGTTCTTTTTAAAAACCCTAGAGATAAATTACAGATCAGCATACTGGCTCGTCAAATGTATCCGGGTAACAGGAAGTATTTTTTAGAATGCTTTCTCGATGCCGTCTCTAGACCTTACGGGTATTTATTTGTTGACCTGAAAGCACAAACGCCAGAAGAACTTCGTCTCCGTTCAGGGTTGTTTCCGGGGGAGAAGCCGGTTGTGTATGTTCCGAAGAAGAAGAAAAAACTTTAAAGTAAATGTATTTAGTCCCTCAACATCAGATAAATAAACTTAGAAACATCGCCGCGGAGAAGGAAACCATAACAAAGACTGTTGAAAACAACTTGGACGATGCAATACGTGGTATTTTATCAAGGACTGATCTGAACGAATACGATAAGGCGAAACTCTACGCGTCTGTGCTGCAAAATTTTTTAAACTTGGTTAAAATAGGAGAGCAGGAAACCGCTCAATTGACCCTGTCTCTACCTAAAATATCGGAAAGCAAAATGGAAGCAGCGGTGACCGAACCTCCCAAAGACGAGATCGTGCAAGAGGTCCTCGCTAACATTTCTGCTAGAAACAAAAGAAACACTTCGTACGTTATGGAAAAACTTTTAAAAGCCGGGGCTGCGTGGAACGATAGCGGTGAATTTATTTTTAAAGGAAACACTATCAAAGGATCTCACATGGTGGATTTGCTTAAAAATCTCACGGCCCCTCATCGAGTATCCGACGAACGGAGGCCTTTAGGTTGGAAAGAGTTCTTACAGACAGTAGCCAACCTAAATATACCCTTTTCAGCAATACCTAATGGCGGTGTTCGACGCAAAATATCTGACATAAAAAGATCTAAAGATATCTCATGAAACATATCTAGAGAGTTAACACATTGTACACATGTACTTGAATGCTTTTTATTTACTCTAGGATACATTTTTTTAACGAATGACACAACAGTGTTATCATTTCTAATTAAATCTTTGCTATACATAGACATAATACGGTTAAATGAATAACCTTTAGCTTTGTGACACAGAAAAAACACAGTGTTGCCCGCAGCAAACCGACATAAAGTTTTGAACTTGTACAGGGTTATATTTTATTTTGCAGCAGTTCTTTGTCAAAAAATAACGAATCGATCGAGGAAAGAGTTCGTAGTCTGGAGGGTTTCCGTACGAGTCAAAAAATTCTCCTGTGTTTTCGTCATTAAGGCATAACGCTAGCCAGTGCTCACCCGGCATGTGTCTCGGATGTGTGTTTACGATGAATAAAGCTGGAAACTTTCTCAGAGTACTTGTAGGTAGCTCGTCACAGGCCATCACGCCATGGAATATTTTATCTATTTCGGGACAACTTCTCATAACCTCCGTTAGTTCTCTGGTATCCATGAGTTACTGGTAATCGATGAGCACGTTTCTTCGATTGTTTATTTCTAGAATGCTGTCAAAACTGGCGTATACGATTAGATTCACCGTGATCGGAAGTGGTTGACGAAATCTGAGTTCCAATCGCATATTGCCCGATTTTATTAATGACAAATGTTGCCCACAGTCATCATCGGGATTCAGGTTGAAAGCGAATAAAGTATATCCGTTCAGGTACTCTTCTCTGTTTATCGACAGTGCCTGATCTTTCAGCTGCTTTCCTGATGCTAAAATTAAAGAATGGAATTCACGGACCACGTTACCGGACTGAAAAACAGGCTGAAACGGCTTTGCAGGATATTGCGTACCATCTACGTACAGCACGATAAACTCTGCATCGTAATGTTTAAAATTAAAAGGGTTTTTATTGTACGACCCGCTGAAGGCATCGTTGTCTACCATCCCAAAGATAATGGTTTTAGGTAAAGGACCGAGGAAAAGGTTCTCTTGTGAACAAATGCGGCTCCCTGCAGCTAGACTGAAGGTCTTCAAACAGACTCTTTCGATCGGATACTTGGCTGTGGCGGTGAGAAGTGCTTGTCCGTGACCGATTTTTACAGACGGTGAGACGGTTACTTTCTTCACAAAAAGAGAAGCGTTGAGTATTTTCAGATTGAAATTTGCATTTCCTTCCTTCATCAAACAGAATTCAGCTTTGCTGCGAACCATTTTAATCCTCAAATCGATCCCGTTCAGTAAAAGTTTATCCTGAAAAAATATGTCCAAGTGAATGTGTCCAATCAGGTCGAAGGTGTTGCTTTCAGCACTGAAACTGGCCCTTTTTTTGAGATCTTTGTTTCGTCCGTCCGGGTCTGTGGTGTCCATATGCCCCGCTGTGTCTTTGTAGAATAGCCCGGTGCAAAATTGTGTTTCCAGTGTATCTTTTCCATAGTTGATAAGACTTTCAAAGGTAGCACGGTATGGGTATGTACTGCTAGATTGAGAAATAAGACGATCCTCGAGCATGACATCCACTTGTGAAAAAAGTGAGGCTACGGGGTAGTTAACGACCCCAACCTTTGCATCGTTAGCTATATTGGAACCGTCGGGGTTCACGATTTTACAGGTCAGATATAAAAAAGTGTTGTTCAAGTCGAGGTAATCCTCCCCGTTTCCAGCCACGTAGAACTCCAGGGGCCCATTGTCCGTAAGAGCGGAAAGTGGAGGTATTTCGACATAAGTGTACTTTTCGATACTCTTTTGGGTAAAAGGTAATGTGAAAATATCCAATTCTGTCTTGGTACACTCTGAGGATAGACTGTGTAAGAACGCCATGATGTTAGAAAATGTTCCGCCGATTTCTCTTGTGAGAGATGTAAGGGTGCCTGTTGCCTCTCTGCTCGGTCTTTTTCACACTGTTCTTGATTTTAGTAACCATATGTCTTTTATTAGGAACCACGTGTCGACGTCCTGGGAGCCTTTTAGATTTTTTTACGTGCAATCAACGCAAGCCCCGATCCGTCTTGATTCTGAGCTTGTGTCTTGCTCATAATGTTGTTGAATACGTCACTTACGAACCCTTTAGCAGCTGTTTTTAAATGAGGCTTTGCAATAGCAAAACCCCTTTTGAGGAATGGAACCGCCATTCTAGAAAGACCCTTGAACAGTCCTCCTAGCCCCGACCCATACATGGTGGGGGCGCCTTGAAACCCCGGAAGGCCATTTCCAGCCTGGTGGACATAATAATCCACGTAGGTCTGCGGATGAACGTAGCCCCTATCCATCATTTTACATACGGAACGAATGTTTAGCGGGTCTAAAGTGTAGTTTAGCAATAAATTTCCCGTAACTAAAAGGTATAGGCTTGTTCTGATCCATTTTGACTTCGATTACTATATCGGTAATGTGGTTCTTGGTAAGAGGTATGTAATGCAACTTATCATTAGTAATTGTGACGACTTTGTTGTTTTCACCCATTATATGTACGCATCTCAGTAACGGAGCAAAACTGTCGCCAACTCGTTGATACTCAATAACGTCTGTATAAACATACATCGTATAAAAGCCTGCGTGAATATCAGAGGGGTTAGGCGTTTCTGGTTCTATATGCTAATTTTCCATTAGCTTTGAACGCAAAATGTTTTTGGGATACGATGCGTATTTTATTTTTCAGAAGGTTATAGAATAGCTCTATTCCGAGCTCCAATTTCTTTATGTTGTTGTTGATTTCACTAACCACTTCATCGATATTTTTATAATATCCTGGAGTGATATTAAAGTTACTGTTTTGTGTTCTCTTTCCATCCCTCTGAATAATATGACACATACTGTCTTCCTCTGTCATCCATACTGTCTTCCTCTGTCATCCAGAGTACCAACTCTGGATATATTGAACCTCTGCGAGCGAGACTTCCCATATTCTGCTCAAATCGATTGGTTTGGCGAATTTAGTAGTAGTGTAATGCGCGATCTTATTATTAGGGTAAATATCCAACGACACGTTGCTTGGAAGGGTCACAAAGAATCCAGACTCTTACATGTTTTAATGAATATAGTTTTCAGTTTTGTTCACGGTGATCCTTTTGTTATGTTAACTACATCTTCGACCGGAACCCACGAATTGAATTTATCGGGCCAACCCAGCCATTTCACCAGGCAGATTTTTTTCTGGTTTCGGGTCTTTTCAAACAAGATTTACTCAATTTTAAATGTCTTGTCCTTACCGATAATGATCTTTTGTAGCTCGGGTTCATAAAATGTTCCCTCAATTTTTTCACCATCATAGTCTTGTAATTTATACACTGGGGGATCTCTCGGTATCTGTTCGGAGATTGTAAAATATTCATCCGTAAAGTTTTGCTCGTATCCTTTCTCAAACTGTCTTTTTAAACGAGAAATTCTAACGATATCACCGACTTTAAACTTGAAATTTAGTTTCTTTAATTTAGGTGTGAACAGTCTGTAGAGGGTTTTAAATACTCTGAAGGAATTGGATTCGTTGACCTCGGCAGGTTTCATTTTGATGCTGGAATGGTAATTGTGATCGTACGCTTGAATCAAATCCTGAACTATGTCGATGTATTTTCTCGTGTTAAAAGCGGTAAAATATCTCCACATCCTGGTCTTTAGCGTTCTGTTGAACCTTTCACACACCGATGCTTTTTGCCCTGTACCCGTAGCAAAGTGAATAATGTCATGTTTTTTCATTAATGTTTGAAAATTTTTGTTAAAAAAACTCCTTTCCTTGATCAGTTTGTAGTTTTTTGGGGACCCTACCTTCATTTAGAATGGAATCAAAAGCTTTAGTTACTTCGATTCCGGTCTTGTTTCATAACACATGTACCCAGGCATATTTGGATAAAATATCTATACACGTGATCATAAATTTCGCATTGTCGTTACTCTCTGACAAGTTGCTCATATCGACTAAATCAGCTTGCCATTGTTCATCGATGTTCTTCACAAAAACCTTGTTTCTTTTAAACTTTGTAGATACTGGTTTATGTAGACTGTATGCATCCTGCTCTGCTAACCAGTTTTTTATTTTAGTATCATTAGCTCTTTTACCTATTTTCTCAACAACAGCTCTTTGCAAACTCTCAACACCACCGTACGAACCAGGTTCTGACGGTGTATAATATATATTCTTCATCAATCGTTCAGTCATTTCGAGTGTCAAGGCAAGAATGATCAAACACCAGTGTAGATTAAGCATTTATCTCAAAACACGTGAGTAAGGTATTACATATTCAATCAAAGTAACATTTTCCTTTCTAAACACACGCAGGTTTAGATACATGTTTAGTTTTACATTCAAATGTTTCAGCGATACATATAAAAACTTGTTACATACCTATGTGTTAAGGACACACGCTATTTACGAATGTCTTCAGCATTTTTGTTTTAATCGGCTTCAGACTTTTCTCGCAGTCAGAATAGACGTGGCTTGTTTTGAACTTTCCCATGTATGTGATGGTTCAGCAGGTTCCAGAGATGAGTGAAACTTCCAGTAATCTACGACGTCTTCGCACACTTGCTCGTTGAAAACGTCTTTTGTTTTCTCCTTGACCTCGTTCAGCACGGTTTTGATGTGAGGCTCGTCTCGCCATTCACACACGTTGGCTTCAGCGATGCCTTGAATTTTTTCCAGGGAAGGAGTGTGTTTGATTCCACACAGTTTCAGACCTCTTGCCAATGTGTATTTGAACCACGGTTTAAACAGTTTTTTCAGCAATCTGTAGGTGTTTAGGTGTAGATAGTACTCTTCAGGATCGAACAAACACGCGTGTTTGGAGTTGACTCGGGTGATCGATCGTGCAGCCGTGACAGTTCAATTCAATTCAATTCAATTGTATTTGTATAGCGCTTTTTACAATAGACATTGTCTCAAAGCAGCTTTACAGAAATATCAACACGGTATACAGATATTAAAGGTGTGAATTTATCCCAACTGAGCAAGCCACTGAGTGGCGACGGTGGCAAGGAAAAACTCCCTAAGATGTTTTAAGAGGAAGAAACCTTGAGAGGAACCCGACTCAGAAGGGAACCTGTCCTCATCTGGGTAACAACAGATAGTGTGAAAAAGTTCATTATGGATTTATATGAAGTCTGTATGGCGTTAGGAGCAGCCGTAGTCCCAGCAGTCTGGAATTAAAGAAGATTTGAGCTCCATCCAGAGGCAGAAAGGATCTGGATCTCTAGTATCTCCATAAATTCGTGTGGGGCTCGGCGAAAGGAGAGAGGGAGAAAGTAGAACAGAATCTAGTCAGGGTAGGCTTGAGTAAACAAATACGTTTTAAGCTTAGACTTAAACACTGAGACTGTGTCTGAGTCCCGAACACTAATAGGAAGACTGTTCCATAACTGTGGGGCCCTATAAGAGAAAGCTCTTCCCCCTGCTGTAGCCTTCACTATTCGAGGTACCGTCAGATAGCCTGCATCTTTTGATCTAAGTAGGCGTGGCGGATCATATAAAACCAAAAGGTCGCTTAGATATTGTGGCGCGAGACCATTTAGTGCTTTATAGGTTAATAAAAGTATTTTATAATTAATGCGAGATTTTACTGGGAGCCAATGCAGTATTGATAATATCGGTGTGATATGGTCGTATCTTCTAGTTCTAGTTAGGACTCTAGCAGCTGCATTCTGGACTAATTGGAGCTTATTTATATTCCTACTGGAACATCCAGACAGTATGGCATTACAATAATCTAATCTAGAGGTGACGAATGCATGAACTAGTATTTCCGCATCATGTAGTGACAATATGTTTCTTATTTTAGAAATATTTCTGAGATGAAAGAAGGCTATCCTAGTAATATTATCTACATGAGCATCAAATGATAGGCTGGAGTCAATAATCACTCCAAGGTCTTTAACTGCTGCACATGATGAAACAGAAAGACCATCCAGAGTAACCATGTGATCAGAAAGAATACTTCTAGCTACACGTGGGCCTAATAAAAGTATTTCTGTTTTATCAGAATTAAGCAGAAGGAATTTAATTAACATCCAATGTCTAATGTCCTTTACACAATCCTCAACTTTACTAAGCTTATGTCTGTCCTCTGGCTTCGCTGAAACATACAACTGTGTATCATCAGCATAACAGTGGAAGCTAATTCCATGTTTACGAATAATTTGACCTAGGGGTAGCATATATAAAGTAAAGAGCAGTGGGCCTAAAACAGAACCCTGTGGAACTCCAAAAGTAACCTCAGTACGCAAGGAGAATTCACCATTACATCTACGAACTGATAACGATCGGTGAGATAAGACCTGAGCCAGGAGAGAACTGTTCCCTTAATACCAACAACATTTTCTAATCTATCAAGGAGAATAGTGTGATCTATAGTATCAAAAGCTGCACTAAGGTCGAGTAACACAAGCAGCGAGACACAACCCTGATCATAAGTCAGTAGAAGGTCATTTACTACTTTAACTAACGCTGTCTCTGTGCTATGATGAGGTCTAAATCCTGACTGATATATTTCATGAATGTTATTCCTATCTAAGTACGAGCATAACTGCTTTGCTACAACCTTTTCTAAAATCTTAGAGATGAAGGGGAGATTTGATATTGGTCTATAGTTGGACAATTGATCAGGTCATCATTGGTCAAGATCAGGTTTTTTAATCAAGGGTTTAATAACTGCTAATTTAAGTGATTTAGGTACATAGCCACTGCTTAGGGAAGAATTGATTATATTTAGAAGTGGCTCAATTACTACTGGACCAATCTGTTTAAACAAACATGTAGGTACGGGATCTAGTATGCAAGTTGATGAATTGGCTGAAGAGATTAATGTAGCTAGTTCGGTCTCTCTAAGCGGAGCAAAACACTCTAAACATTGATCTGATATTGCTACATTGTCATGTAATGGGTTTGTTACAGTACTGTCTGGTTTTAATTTAATGGCCTGTATTTCACGTCTAATATTTTCAACCTTATCATTGAAAAATTTCATGAAATCTTCACTGCTATGTAATGATTGAGTGTTTCTCTCTGTAGTGGTTTTATTCCTAGTTAATTTTGCTACTGTGTTGAAAAGGAATCTAGAATTGTTTTTGTTGTCTCCTATTAAGGTGGAGAAATAGATTTTTCTAGCATCGCCAAGAGATTTCTATATTTCAGTAGGCTCTCCTTCCATGCTGTTTGAAATATCACCAGTTTGGTTTGACGCCATTTACGTTCTAATTGTCGAGTTGTCTGTTTTAAGGTTCGCGTTTGATCGTTATACCAGGGTGCTGATTTTTTTTCTCTAATTATTTTCCTTTTGAGTGGAGCCACTCTATCTAGCGTGTAGCGGAGTGTTGACTCCAAGCTTTCAGTCGCCTGATCGAGTTCTGTGTGATCTGACGGTGATCCAAATCTAATTGATGTTTCTGCGAGGTTATTTATGAAGCTCTGTGCAGTAGCTGATGTGTAGGTACGTTTTACGCGGTAGCGAGACGAGGTGGAAATATTATGATCAATACGTATTATGAACGAGATAAGATAATGGTCTGAGACAACTTCAGACTGCGGAAAAATGATAATATTTTCTATACTTAGTCCGTATGTTAGTATGAGGTCAAGAGTGTGACCACCATTATGAGTAGGCCCGATTACGTTCTGATTAATCCCTACTGAATCTAAGATGGACACAACCGCTGTTCTCAGAGGGTCTTCCAGGTTGTCAAAATGAATATTAAAGTCTCCGACGATTAATGCTTTGTCTACAGACACAACCAGGTTTGAGACAAAGTCTGCAAATTCACTAAGAAATTCAGTATATGGCCCTGGGGGTCTGTAAATAATAATCAGAGGAATTGACTTATTTTTTGTGGCTACATAACTTATACTGGTATAAAGAATTTCAAAAGAATTAAATTTATGCTTAGGTTTTTGTGTGACGACTAGATTTTGACTATGGATGAGTCCAACACCTCCTCCTCTACCAGTTGAACGAGGCTGATGTACATAACTGTATCCAGGAGGACTGGCTTCATTTAATGCTATGTACTCGTTTGGTTTAATCCAAGTTTCCGTTAAACACATTCAATTACATTCCTGATCAGTAATGATGTCGTTAACAATAAGAGCCTTAGACGCAAGAGATCTAATGTTTAATAGTCCTAGCCTCAGATCAAAAGTGCTGGCTGTGCATTCAATATGATTTAATTTTATGTTAATTAGGTTACGAAGATCGACTTTCCGAGATTTTCTATATATTAGAATAGCTCGGGGAACAGACACAGTCTCTATAGTATGTATTACCTTTGCCGGATTTTTAGTTGAACATTGATTATACTGAATGTTGTTATTGGAAGATGTACTTACGGTAGGCAGTCACTTGGAGTGTAGCGCCTTGGAAATGTTGTCTGAAAGCAGTTCCGCTCCAAGGGTGCTGGGGTGCAGGCCATCAGGACGAAACAACCTAGGACGCTCCCAGAACAGATTCCAGTTATTGACAAACACCAGATTCTGCTCATTACACCAAGAGACTAACCAATCATTTAATGCTAGAAGTCTACTGAACTTTTCTGCTCCACGTCTGTATGTGGGAAGAGGTCCAGAGACGATGATCTTCGCGGTAGGTGATCTGCCTCGTACCGTCTCGATCAGGCTGGAGAAGTCCCTCTTCAGAACCCCCGTCTGCCGCAGCCTGGTGTCGTTCGTCCCCGCGTGCAACACAACCGCTCCAATGCGCTCGTCCTTCTTCAGGATCCCGGATACCTGCGCAGCGACATCAAGGACACAAGCACCAGAAAAACAGAGTGTGCGCACCTTACCTTTAGATGAGGCTACACGGACGTTCCGCACAATGGAGTCCCCGACGATCACAGTGTTGGGTCTGGTCTGGCGGAGAGGGGCGAAGCGGTTCCTGGTTGGAATCTCGAACACCGGAGGTGGAGGAGGTCCAGCCCGCGCCTTTCGCCGCTGGTTCACCCAAGGCCCGAGGTGTGTTGGCGCCGGCGTGACGGAGACCACGGCTGGGAAAGTCCTAGGTGCACGGTCCCTGCACAGAGAAACACACGGCGTAGAGGGGCTGGGAGTGGAAATGCCACGCTGTGTGCTTACCTTGGATATGTGTGCAGAGGCACAAGATGTCTCCAGCGCAGTTTGTCGCTCCAGCAGCTGGGCCTGCTTGTCGAGTAGGCCGCGGATCTGCTTCTCCACATCCTCCAGTTCCAGCCGCACCATGTGAAGCTCAAGCGAGTCCTCATCTGCACTCAAAACCGGAGAGACAGCAGACATATTTGTTTGTTTGCTTGTTTGTTTGTTTTTTAAAAACAGAACAGCGGTAAGTGAGAAATGTGAAACGTAAACAAGGCTAGCGGTAGGTGATACTAGCGGGCTACAGGCTACAAGCTAGTCGCGGATGTTTTGTAAAAAAACAAAACAGAATACAGATCAAATTTGCGACAGCGCAACGTTACGATTGTTTTATTTAATGTGGTGTCAGTTATATTTGTATAATGTAAGGTAAATAATTTTAAAGTATAGAGATTAGAAGAAATTAATGTAAATTAATGTAATAGCGTTAGCTTGAAGGGTGCTGCTTCCTCAGTGACACTTCAGGTTGCCAGATCCCACAAAATCCAGAGTGTACAAAAAGGAGGACAGTTGTCCTTCAGATCTTGTTGGATAACTCTGTCCAGCAGTTCCCCCGTAACAGCACGTATGATGGTTAGCACAGTGTTGGTTATACACCCGTCGGCTTCATCGTTCGTTGTCAGATAGGTCAGATTTCTTTTTCCTAGGTTTTCACCGTCTTCAAAACCCGAACTGGTCACATCATCATCATCATCAGCATACAGGGTTGCATCAGAGTTGTAGAAAACGGGGTTGAATTCACAAGACATATTGCTGGTTGACGTTCAGAATACTTTGACTCGATATGTATTCAGACTCATTGATATAGCGTGTGGGGAGGAGTCTTGGGGGGAGGTGGAGTTTCTGATCAAGAATAGTATATTGATTATCTCAGAATAAGACATCTTCTAGCCTTACTTTTATTTGCATAATTTCTTTGTCTCTTCCAGTTTTTTGGAATAATTCATCGATTTGCCAGAAGTAGCATTGCAGATCGTGCTAGCTGGTTCGGTCATACCGGCGTTGTCACGGGTTAATACAGCAGCACAGTGCAGTGAAACTTGGTTCTTGGAGAAATTTGTTGCTCTGATACAGTATTTGCATTGAAGAGATGTTCCATTTACTGTACTGTTACATGTACTGTTCCATTTACATCTGTACGCATCCGAGGAAAAGAAGTCCATTCTAACAATGTAGTCAAAATCCTTGCACCATTTTCTGAACTTTTTCCAGTCACCTTTGTTAAAAGTTACGTTCTCTGTAGCACGGCTCCAGTGGATGTGTCCCGGGACCGAGAACTTGAAAAGCAAAACGGTTCCTTTTTCTGCATCGAAAATAAACCCGGATGTACATCCGTTTGACATTATCCAATATTGAATCTTTTCATGTTCTAACATTTTTTCTATTCTTCCCAAAAAAGGGTGAGCTTTTTTCGACGCGTTAGGACAAACATCAGCCATGTTGTAAGATTGCACACGTTGTTCTAAGTACAGAGGATTATAAATCCTAGAGGGATGCTCGACTTTTATAAGCAGGTTCGTATGCATGCGTTTGTCCATACGTGTGTGTGTGTGTGTGTGTGTGTGTGTCATATTTTTGTTTGGATGTGGGATACACATGGCCGTACCATGTATGGTAACGTTTCTGTCACGAATGGATGTGAACCAGATTTAACATAACTATATATATTTTTATGACCTACCACAGAGAGTTTCATATTCTATGTGAAAAGAAAGAACGTGTGTGCAACTTGTGTGGGTGGAAAACACATGGCCGTACCATGTATGGTAATGAATGGATGTGAACCAGATTTAACATAACTATATATATTTTTATGACCTACCACAGAGTGTTAGAAGGACCATGTGTGCAACGTATGTGGGTTGTGTGTGTGCGCGGGAATGCATCTGAACTGGGTTTTACAGTGTTGACTTTGACCTAGGCCTGACTCATAGTGCTTCATATTCTACGTGAAAGGAAAAGATTGTGTGTCCCGGGACCGAGAACTAACTGTATATATTTTTATGACCTACCACAGAGTGTTAGATAGACCATGTGTTCAACGTGTGTGGGGTGGAAAACACATGGCCGCACCATGTATAGTAACGAATGGATGTGAACCAGATTTAACATAACTATATATATATTTTTATGACATACCACAGAGTGTTAGAAAGAACATGTGTGCAGCGTGTGTGGGGTGGAAAACACATCGCCGCACCATGTATGGTAACAAATGGATGTGATCCAGATTTAGCATAACTATTAATATTTTTATGATCTTGACCTTTGATCTAGACATAGAGAGTTAGGATGTATATCTTTTTGACCTTTGACCTATACTTGTCAAAACTAAGGTTACAATATATACAAAGTATCTCTCTCTGATGGATACCGTCCTGCCATAATAGGCCAGCCTTGCCCTCAAAACTACTCCAATTATCTATAAAGCCTACATTGTTTTCGGAGCACCCCTTGGACATCCAGCAGTTCAGCGACCATAACCTGCTGTAAGCTGCATTGTCACGTTAGGATGGGGCCAGAGCAAATTTCTGCATCGGACATCGCCTTCTGTAATTTACACACCTCTACAGTGTTACTCTTTATAACCTCTGACTGAGGAAGGTGTATATCACAAACCCTTGCCTTGCCTCCTTTTCTATTTTTTTTCTTCTTTGATTGCCACGGTAATCTCTCTTGTCTTTTTCTCTCTAATACACACACATTTCTGATAAATAATTTGCTCACCTTTATAATCTTATCTTTTGATTTCCAATAATTATAATTTTAGATTCTGCCTTTGCACGTCTTTCTTAGTTTCTAATCTGTTAGTGTGAATCAGGATTTGTGCTTTAGTTTCTTTCGATGAGGATTGATTTTGCCTTTCTTTCTCTCTGCTCAGTGAATACTTGCAGCCTTGTTTTTCTGCTTGGAGTAGATGTAGCTTCACGTCATGGTGTATGTAAAACGCTCCAACTACGGTTCTCTCAAAACAAACTGGGGATGTGAACTTTTTCTTTTTTTTTTCAACCTCTGATGTTCAAACAAAAATAATATCTAACTTCCATCCATCCATCCATCCGTCTTCTATACTGCTTTATCCTTTTTCAGGGTCGCGGGGAACCTGGAACCTATCCCAGGGAGCATCGAGCACAAGGCGGGGTACACCCTTGACAGGATGCCAGTCCGATATCTAACTTCTTTTGAGCAAAAGAAGAATAGATGCGGTACTGCTCAGAAATGGCATCAGCACTGCAGTGAGGCCACTGTAAATTTGAGAATTTTATTGTGACTTCAATTCAGTGGTAGTTAGTTAGAAGTTTGCAGAGGTGTCCATTTTCTCTATTTTAATTTTTTGTATTATATTGGTTCGCTTTTTTTTTCTTATTCAAAAAAAGTTTGTAGTGGTATTGGCTCAGTTGAAATTAAATGTTGAAATTAATATAATTTTGCATTAGATTTAAATGTTTAAAACTAGACATACAGTTTGGGGATGTAGGTAAAATAATGTTCTCTCTCTGTTTAGCTCAGTGGGCCATTCCTAAAGACATTCTTCAAATGGTTCCATCTGATCAGCAGCTGAATAGGCTTGCGGCTCGGCTCGGCTTGGAGTGGGAGATGGTGCTGCTGGACTTGGGTTTGACATCGGTAGAGATCACCCGCTGCCGTGCAGATCATCCACACAGCAGTCACAGTCAGGTGCTGGCAGCCCTGGTGATGTGGAAGCAGACTCAGGGTCGGAGTGCTACGGTGCAGCGTCTACTCCAGAGTCTACAGTATTCCGAAATTCATCCTTCTTCCCTCAACCAAGTGTTTGTCTGAGACTACTAGGAGAAAGTTGAGACTGATTCTGCCATTAAGATTGAACCTCTCTGCCCAGACAGGAGAAATGGACACACACACACACGCTTTGTTTCATACAAAGCAGTATTGAAGAAAGCCAGAGATTCTTTTTTTTCTTGCTAATTTGTTATTTTGAAATGACAAGTTGCTGAAATATACTGTAGACTGGAAGTGCCACCAGCAGAACTTGTCTCTTTAAAAGATTTTATCTCTGTTTGATAGAGAAACATTGAAATTTTACGAAAATGTAAAAATTTTAATTAAAATTTGCTGTTTTGTTCGTCAGTAAATCTAAAATGTATTCAACACAGTAAATGCAGTCATTTGATTTTGTGTGTGTTTTTGTGTGTGTTTTCAAAGTCCAAATACATTATTTGTCAGCATTATCTTTAGAAAAAAAAAATAAAAGGTGAAAATTTTTATTTTTCATAAGTATTCAACTGGTGTGCCGTGGAAGCTCCAAGTTTATACAGATGAAAGACATAACAAAGACACACTTGGCTTAAAATTGGCTGTTACCAGTGAATCATTTAAAAAAGGTTCACCTTTTCTGGATAAAAGATCCCCAAGTGCCATTGGTCAGACTGTGAATCTGAAGTAAACTCTGAAAATGAAGACCAAAGAGCATGCTAACTAAGGAACTTTGAGATAAAGTTATAGGCGTGCACAGGATGAGAAAAGTTTGGAATTAAATTTGTGCCAAAAGTATTGAATGTAACTTTTCAAGAAAAAAAATTAACAAAAATATACAGTGAGAAAGAAGAACACTGAAACTGAACTCAGTGACATGAATTTAACACGGTCTTCGAATTAACAGCATTCTTTATTAACAATTTTCTAAGCTTCCTTTTTGTTAATCATGGTTTGCGAATGCGCTGCCAGAGTTTTCATTTACGCTTTCAAAGTTTTTGTTTATATTCCACAAGTTTATGTTCAAGATTCTGTTGATGCAGATGGAGATTGAAATTGTGCCTAGGGTTTCAGTCATGATTGCGTAAGTGCAGAGTACTTGTATGCTGGATTTACCTGATACAAAGGCAAGTAAGTATTGGTCCATTATAAATATTTACATCAACCCTCGTGTTTAGATGTACAGATAGGCTGTGCTTGTTCATGTTCTCATATTTTTGTGGGAATTGAAGTCTTCTGGAACTGTATTAGTGTCACTTCCTTTAACAGCTCCAGGTGACGCTGGATGAAATAATCAGTGATATTAATACACAAAATGTACAGAAAGCATTGTATTCGGCGTCAACTTCGTGGTATTGAGGGCGCTCGCTATGGAATACTTCACCTGGCTCGTCTTCGCATTACATATAACGGTGTCCAGAAGGACTTTATTTCAGCGGTGGAAGCAGGAGATTATGTTAAACTCTTGATATCGGGGTGAACTGCATCACCTACACAGCGGAATCTCTTTCACTCTTCTTTTATTTTTATTTTTTGCACTCGGCCTTCCAGCTCCACAGAATTCAGATTCTTACTGAAGATATTGTCGTTGCATTACTTCACCTAGATTTTGTGACTCACTCCTCTTAAAATCTACTTCTGTGTTAATGTGCTTCTCTGTTTCGATGCTCTGACCGGGTTAGAGTTTCTGTTTATTTCATTTTATTAGTGTTATCTCCTCGGCTTTACGTGCTATACTGTTATATTATTTGTTACAAGTCTTTAAAAGGTAAGGACATTATATTTATTATTCCGTGCAGACTGTTTATCAGTCTTGGTAATTTTGTTAGTTAGTCCAGTTTACTCTCCGAGTTGTTTTCACATTGTGGACAACGTTCGGGTTCTGTAGGATACACTGTTGTCTCATTTGTTTATGGAGACTTTTGGTGTTTGGAGGATTGTGAGAGTGAGCAGAACATGCCAATGCTTTGAAGAATGTAGTGTTATTTAATTGTGAATCTGTTTTTAGAGGATTTAAACCTAACATGGTGAACAAATTATATTATATAATTCAGGCAGTTTTACTGGGGTTATCTCACACAGTGTAGCAAGTAATAATCTGGAAAGACCATTTTAATATCACAGTCTAAAACTGGATTTAAAGAGAAGCAAATTAGTAAACGAATCACATGAAAATGTATCACTTGAATATGAATCTCATGAAAATGAATCACATGTAAATGAATCACATGTAAATGAATAAATAAAGACAAGAAAGCATGTTTTTTTCTGTACAGGATTTATGATATTTAGTTCATGTAGCAAAATTCACATAGATTCACATAGAGAGATTCAGTCATACTTGTAGCTACAGATTGTGCTGCATGATGGTTTATTTCCTCTAATTGTGCTGTGATTTTCTTTCACAGAATTTTTTTTTGGTTTGGGTTTCTGTATATCAGAGTTCATGCCACCCGTGGGTGTGTGTGTGTGTGAATGACAGACTGAGACTACGCTCTAATATTGGGTGTGTAGTAAAACTGTTTGGTTGGCTATGTGAAAATAAAAGTCTGGCGTAAAAACCAGAACGATAGAAAGTCAGAAAGAGAAGACATGGACTAGCGCTGAGGCAGAAACACGGGCTAACACTCTTTGTGTGTCTGTGTGTCTGCACTTGCATCCTGTCACCTTGGGTTCCGTTATGACCGACCTCTGACAAGGTCAGCGCCACCTATCGTGCAGGCATGAATTAGCTGAAGGCTAATGTGTGGGCTAATAACACGCTCAGTGTGAAAGGGCGTTAACGCTGAGGAGGAGACCGACGTAAAAGTGGGGAGAAACACTTCAAAAGCCGATTTCTTCTGAAAGGAGATCAGAAAGAATCTGTGTGTTAATACTGTGCCACTCTGTGACAGTGTGTGTTTTAATGTGTCAGGTCCACTACACAGAGAAAAGACGTGTTTCACAGCTTTAAAAAAATGTATTATTACAACAGATGGTTCAAGCTATAGTGTGATTAGTTCATTAAACTCAGAGAAGAAGATTTGTAAGGACTTGGGTGGTGGATATATCAGAATAATTAAAACTGGATCAGTGCAAACAGTGGCGGCTCGTCCACAGGGGCAGTGGTGCAGAGTCCCACCATTTATACCAGGTGTTCATCAAATGTTAATATTCATAAAGTCCTCATTCACAACTCCATACAGACAAACGGAGAGCATTTCCACTGCAAATTATTCAGTTTATCTGCTATTCTAATATACCTGAATTCACCCAGTCCCCTTTGTGTGTGAATAACACCACTGGGGCGCAGCACTAAACCATGAACAATCCCGTTTTAATCTAAAAGTTTCATATCAGTGAAAAAATAAATCTAAATTACCTGATGGTACTGAAGGTGCTGAAGTTGATCAGTGATCAACAATGCGGTCAGATAACCATCTTTATCTAGCCTATAAATAAAAAGCGATTGACACATTACAGCTGTGCATTTTAACAGCTGTGCGGCTTTCAGCTGGTCACAGGATGTGTTGCAAACATTCTTTACGCGGAAGCCGTCACTTTTGTTCACTTTCAGTGAGCAGACACAGGCTCCAGACTTCATCTGTCTAAAAGGCTGAAGGCTCCGGGATTCAGCCCCCACGTGTACGGACACCATGAGGACTGTTTTACTCGGGATATTTATTCTCTTTAAAGGAGCAATTTGCACGTCTGAGTACAACTTTAACGAGGTGATCAGACACTTTGCTGTGGGAAACGGTAAGGTGTTTGTTGTTACCGATTCTCAGCTCCACCAAATGCGGCACGATCTCGAAGTGGAGAAGATTAAAGTCATATCAAACACCACGCACCAGAACGCAGCGAACATCTTGTTGCCTTTCGAGGCGAATGGAACTCTGATCACATGCGGCACTTTGAACTGTGGACACTGCGAGGTCCTGGATATAAATGATATAACACGAACTATCTACAGGGAGAACTTGCCGGTTGGACCGCTTGTGAACGAATCATCCGTTGCGTTCCTTGTCGATTATCCAGGCGACAGTAATGGCACATACATGTTGGTGGGGAGAGAGAATAATGATGAAAAGAAAATGTGTACCGATGCCGGTGTGGCATTGTACAACACTCTCTACACTCAGCATAATGATATTTTTTCTAAATCAGACTCTGCTACAACTGAAGCCTACATTAAGATTCCTGGTGTTGAGTGGGTAGATGGTTTCCAGGTATCTTCACAGTTTCAGTCCTACCTCTTCGCCAACATTAATTTAACCAGCAAAATAAAAAAAGTGGTTTTCTTTAAGATGGATAACAACCAGAAAAAAACAGAAATGACGAGATCTCTGAAAGTTGCAACTTTACGCTGCTGTGATGACCAACTTCGCCAGAAACTTGTGTCCTCTGCCTTTATCTCGTCGGAGTCTTGTCTTTTATGGATGGGAATATTCACTGCAGAGCGTCCAGACCACCCTGAGAACACTGTGTTGGCTATTTACAACATTACTGCCAGCAGACCAGTGAATCCTCCTGAAGAAATCAGATGCAGTCCAGACTGTCCCAGATCAACACAGGTTTGAAACACTTAGATAGTTGCTCTAAAACTTAAAACATTTCAACGCAGACCTATTTATAATCTCCATGCAAGCAATATATATATGTTATATAGGTTATATATGTTATTACCAGGGTTGGGAGGGTTACTTTAAAAATGTATTTCATAACACTTACAAATTACTTCATAAAAAATGTCATCAGTAACTTAATCCAAGTATCACAATATGAAAGTAATGTAATCTGATTATTTTTGGATTACTTCAAGGCCACATATGTAAAAAAAGTCAAGTGAAAAGCAATATAATCTAAAATACTTTTATTTAGAGCTTAAAACATGTTCAATGTTTTGTTTTGTTTTTTAAATAAAATAAAAATAAACAAACAAACAAATAAATAAAAGATTATTGTCCCTGATGCGGGCCACTTCTTCGTTTTCAGAAGTCTTTGTTTTGGTCTGTTTTTCAAACTAAAACGTTTCCAAAAGTCTCCGTTTTCGAGGGCCGGAGTGTAGACATAACTGTAGCAAAAGTTATACGTTTTAAAAACAAAAAGCAGTGGTGTAAACAGGGCCTAAGTCCCGCCTTCTCGCCCACCGATTGGTCGATTATAAAAGACTTGCCGCAACTATTGGCCAGATTCCTGCCTCTCAACCATTATCCTACTCTCAGAGTGAAGATGAAGCGCTGTTGTGTACAGTGTTAAACAGTTGCTTGACAATAACAACAAATGAAGCTGTCCTGAGTCGAAACAACACCCATGACCATATAAGGTCATTTTAATTTCATGTAATCACATTACTCGTATCACATGGCCATTCAAATGTGTACATAGTGGTAGAATGTATACTCATGGCATCTGATATTTTTTTTGTTCCATGGACATTCAAAAGAATTTACGAATTTATATATATTTATGTGATGCTAATAGTGCTAATGGTGTGTCCTTTTCAGTGCATTTAAATCTGCATTCATTATTTATTTATTTTCTTAAAACTAATCCAAATATTGAACATGTTTTAAGCTCTAAATAAAAGTATTTTAGATCATATTGTTTTTCTCTCGACTTTATTTGCATATGTGGCCTTGAAGTAATCCAAAAATAATCAGATTACATTACTTTCATATTGTGATACTTGGATTACGTTACTGATGACATTATTTTGAAGTAATTTGTAAGTGTAATGGAATACATTTTTAAAGTAACCCTCCCAACTCCGTATATATTGTGTTATGTCAAAAGATTAATTTCTTTGGTTTTTAATGAAAAAAAATCCAAATAGTATTCCTTTTTTAATTACATTATTATTATTATTTTTTTTTACCTGTAATCTGATTAATTTGTTTCCTGACATAACTGCAATGGATTACAGTTACCAGTTTTTTTGTATCCTGATTACGTAACGTCGTTACATGTACTCCGTTACTCCCCAAGCCTGGTTTCTACTGATAACCATTTGTGTTGTTCCTGTAGAATATCGAGGCTGTTGTAGATCCCCTTGCTGTGGTATTCAAACACAATTCAATGACATCTGTGGCAGCGAAAATTAAAGGGTCTTGGACTGTGCTGTACATCGGAACTGCAAATGGCCAACTGATAAAGGTCTGATTCTCTCTCTCTCTCTCGCGCTCTCGCGCTCTCTCTCTCTCTCGCTCTCTCTCTCTCTATTTCATGTTAAATGGTACACCCAAACCCTGTACACACAGTCAGCCAGACAACACTTGCAGACTATTATTGTGCGAGCACATGTATTAGATATGTTTTTGAAGATTGAAGACAATGCAAAAAGAATGTTTCTTATGTTATGTACAACAACAGTATATTTATAAACACAGTGAAGACAGCACACTTTTTCTTTTTCTTCATGTATTTTTATTATTATTAATTCTAATACAAGTTTGCCTATGTCTACATCTATCTACTATGATATGTACACACTTTTCCTCTCTATATGAGAAGCTGGTGAATAAATCTTTACAGTGGCTGTGAAAGGCCATGCATTGTGTTGAAACTCCACATAATGATTCCAAGCCTTGTTTTGTGTCATATGACAGCTTGTACTGGACACAGATTACAGGTCTGGCTGTGCAAAAGTACTATACAGATCTGATGATGACAGGATGGTGTTTCCCAGAATGTACTTTGACCCAGTGGATCATAATTACATCTACATAGCTTTGAGAAATCAGGTGAGTTTTAGCTGGTCGGAAGTTAAAGCTGTGCCTGCACACATGGATTTTTAGGATGAAATTGAGACAAGTGACCAACTCTATTCATTATTTATGCCAAATGATTTAAGAGGCAGTGCTCAAAGTTAAGAATCAGCCAGTTCACTTCAGCAGTTTAAACAAATGGTTAACTCCTAATAGCAATAAGACAAATAATAGCAATTAATGCCATAGCTTAATAGTGTGTGTGTGTGTGTGTGTGTGTGTGTGTGTGTGTGTGTGTGTGTGTGTGTGTGTGTGTGTGTGTGTTTTGTAGATTAAACGTGTTGCAGTGACTCAGTGTGGTATGTATGGCACTTTAAGAGACTGCATTGGCAGCATGGACCCTTTCTGTGGATGGTGTGGGGTCACAAAAAGGTAACCTTCTAACCAACTCTTTTACATCTCTCACTAATGAAATGTTTATGTTCATTGTTCAGTTCTATGTTCAGTTCATTAACTCTTCCAGCAACCAATGCCTTTTTTTTTTTTTAGCTTTCTTTCATTAGTTAGCTCTTACTGCCTTATATGCTCGTGCATCACCAACCTGATGCAGTGTAATTGTCTGTAGTAACAGCACATATCTTACAGAATGAAATACACTCACTGTCCACTTTATTAGGAACATCTGTACATTCATGCAGTTTTTACCTAAACTGCGCAGTTCATTTTTAAAATTATTTACAGCATATATTATGTGCTGTACAAGATTTCAAACACTCCATCAGCAATAAACAGAACGAGTCACTTCATTTTGTTGCTGTCGTATTTCTTAGGTACTTCCTGGTGTTTTTTTATTTAGCACAACAGACACCAGAAAATTGTTCTCACCAGCATGGAACTACACATTGCAGCTATGATAACCATGCAACCAAACAGTGGAAAAGAGGCTGTTTTTCTGTCTGTTTGAAGGGTTATTTCTCTCATTAATGATCAGTGGAGTGAGATGGACAACTGGGGAGATACACTACATACACTGCCTAGGCAGGATGGCCCCTTACTTGAATATTAATAGTAATCATTCTTACTCATCTAATGTTTGCTGTGTGTCACGTAATGGGGATAGAGATGGATGCAAGTGCAGTTTAAGTTTTTATTAAAGAGACTGGCAGACAATTCCAAATACATACATCAATCCAACCATCCATCTTCTATACCGCTTATCCTACTGCGTTGCAGGGAACCTGGAGAATATCCCAGGGAGCATCAGACACAAGGCAGGGTACACCGTGGACAGGGTGCCAATCCATCGCAGGGCACAATCACATACACATTCACACACCCATGCATACACTACGGACACTTTGGACATGCCAATCAGCCTACCATGCATGTTTTTGGACTGGGCAGGAAACCGGAGTACCCAGAGGAAATCCCTGCAGCATGGGGAGAACATGCACACACACACACACACAGGGCTGCGTTTTTGGAATTAAACCCCGAGCCCAGGAGGTGTGAGGGGAATGTGCTAACCAGGTCTCTACAGTAACAATTATTTTTACGGTTGAAGTTCAGGGTTTTTTTTTAGAGATGCTAATGTTAATGTGCTACAATATAACACACAAGTAGGCATGAGAGAACTTGATCTGGTCAATTATGACAGAATTTAAGAACATAGTGTGAGCCATGACAAATTCATTTACCTTCTATAAACTAAATTGAATATTTTCAGTTAATTTTACAGTTAATTTGCTGTATGCAAAAAAACAACAACCATTAACCTGTTTCATCTTGTAAACAAATACAAAAAACCTCAATGTTCACTCTTTGAAGTCTGCTCCTCTTAAATATATTTAAAGCTACACTGTTAGACATTTTCCACTGTCATGGTTCTGGGCTGGAGTCAGTTCTCGAACCGCTCTGTGTATATTGTGTATATATCTGAATAATCTCATATAGGATGTGATTGGGTGACCTCATTTACCCGTCAGATGCAAAGCGCTTTAGGTTAATGGTGTTCATTAGGGATGCTCCGATCAGGATTTTTACAGCTGATACCGATCGAGATGCCAATCTTTTTTCATTTAAGCTTTAATCAGGAGGTCATAAACAGTTAAATGTAAGCTCTCTGCTCATGGTCACTGTTATTTGAATTAAAATAATAGCAATGAGAAATACTGTTGGGTAATTGATAAATAAACAAGCATAAAATATTTATTTTTAAATATCTTAAACAATAAAGAGTCCTAATTAAAAGTAACTAACACAAAAATGAAGGCTAATAGCCTTCTAAGGAAATAGCTTACTAAGCTTAATGTCAAACTGATATTAAATGCAACCCATAGTAATTAAACATTATTTCATTTGTCATTTTATTTATATTTTATGAATTAATTATAATATCTATTTTTTATATTAACTGATTTATTTATAACTAAGCACATTTTCTGTCTTTAGATTTTATTATTTTTTGTTCATCAGTTGTTCCTTTTAGATTGGTCCCCCAGTAAATTGTTGCCATGTGTGCTGATAATATTGTGTCAATAAAAGATGGCGGTTTATGAGATCAGCAAGTTGAGAGAAGCAAATGATGTTCAGTGTTACTCTTGTCATCATAATGGCTTCTTTGCAGTATTTGCACACTTGTTCGTTTGACTGAGGTGATGAAAAGCAGTCTGAAAATTGTTGCACGGTGTAGATGCATTTTGGAGTTGTTTTTATTCTGATTTTATTATTCAACTTTAAACAGGTCACTCGCAATGTCTATATATTTTTCCACAGTCGCACAAAATTGCAAATGCTACTGAAATTGTCGCACTGTAGAGCCCTGCTAACCACTAATCTACTGTGCACGCCAATTCCAAATCGAAAGGCAAAAACATAGTCAAAAAGCAAGTGAGGAGTCAAATTGGCAAAAGGGCATAAACAGGGCTTAGACAAAAATCGAGAAATACGAGGACAAAACAGGACAAAATCCCTTTAACGAGGAACTAGGATCAAGGGCTCGGTATGGGTCAGGTGAAAAACACACAGAAACACACAATACTTTGCACTGAACAAAGAAACATGAGGGGTTTAAATGATAAATGTAACCAAAGGTGGAAACAATAACAGCTGAGACATTAGGGAGGAACCAATGCATAACAAGGGCGGAGACAGGACAGAAACAAACAAAAAAACCCACAATTGTCAAAAGTAAACAAAATCACTGTTAACCCGGAACTGCGTGCTGTTGCGCTTCGGGCAGTTCATACTCGACACATGCTCCGGCACACAGCGTGAGGGGAAATCCGTCACACTGTGAGAGAAAACATACTGTGAGTTCTGATATATATATTCCTTCAGAACATGACCAGACTTCTCAAACCACTTGCTTATTCGTGTTATCCACAGGTTTTAGTGGTTATGTGTTCAACAAAGCAGCCCTCTGACATTAGGCATTTCTTTTTGTCCCCTCATTTTTGTTCACTCTAGATGCTGTTTGCAGAAGGAGTGTACAGCACCATCTTGGATCTCCATTGCTAAAGATTCTTTTCAGAAAGAGCTGATTTCCTTTCAGGTTATTTCTTTGATCCCTGGAGAGGTAAATGTTATTGAATGAAATATGAAAAACCTCTTATCTTTTTATGGAAATGTACAGTATTTGTTTCTTTTTAATGTTATTAATTGTTGTCCACTCTCAGATCAATCTGACTGTACACCTGCACCTGGAGGCCACAGAAAGTCTTCCTTTAACATGTACATTCAAGGCAGGAAGTGTGGATCTGTGTACTAGCCCAGTTGCACACTTTCCCAGCTGCTCCTGCAATTTCCCTGAAAAGCACCTGTCTTCTGATAGTCAGTATTTTCACAGTATTCTTCAGAATTGTGTGGGTCATATCACATGTTATAGGCTAAGTAAAAAAAAAAACCTTTTTTTTTTTTAAATGAATTGATTTTGCCCAACAATATGTAACTCTGCTCTACTTCTCCAGGACTCAAAGTCACAGTGACAGTCAATATTAGTGATCAGATCTTCACAGACAGCCTGACACTGAGGAGCTGCCCAAATATCACAGAGAATACACAATCAGATGCTCAGTAAGAAGATCCATTATTAAAAACCAAATATCTGTAACCAACCATCTGTCACTTTAACATGTTATTGGCCTATATAATAGATATTTGATGACACCGTATATATCATATTCTGGATGACACCAAGAGTCATGGTATGGAGTCTGGTATAGTTTAATGTCTATTTAATATTTAGGTGCACAGCCTGTGTCTCAGCTGGGTGTTATTGGAACAACAGTGGCATGAAGTGTACCTGGACTCCTAAATCTGCACTATATGTACACATACAGGTGAGTCTGTGTAATGTACTCAGCTACATACAGCATACAAGTGAGACATGACGTCTCACTACTTTCTATATTACTTTTGGTTATTTCAGTTGAGCTTTTGCTAACTTTATTTTTAACACATGCAATTTTTTTTATTAGACAATTGTTTGCTCCCATTTGTGAATTTCTTACACCACCCTTTCCGCAATCATTGGTTTCATTCTTCTAGTTTGTTCTGTATAGTTCCTTTCCTGTTTAAATGGGAAGTTTTCATATGTATTCAGTGATTCTGTTTCTGGGTTGGTTGTTCTGTCTTTTTTATACTGATCTTGGGTTTCAGAAGTACCTCAATAATCAGATTTATTAGCTCCATGGATTTTATGTTTTAGTTTCATATGTAGAATACAGTGCTGTGAAAAAGTATTTACCCCATCCTGATTTCTTCTGTTTTTGTGTATTTCTCATACTAAATACATTTAGATCTTCAAACGAAATCATACATAAAACAAAGGCAACCTGAGAAAACACACAATACAGTTCCCTTTCAAAGGGAACTTCGACATTGCGTTTAGCATAACACTATGGGGAGCGCCTGTCGCGCGACCGGCATCTGAAGCTTGTGTAAAATCATGCCTATTTATAGGCCTGCCATGATCAGGTGACGTGGTAATTAAGTGATATAAATATGGCACCTGTGAACCTCGCCATCAGCCTTTATTATCTTCAGCAAAGACTGCATGTCAGTTGTCTGTGTAAAGAAACAAAAAGACGCTTCATTTAATTGCTATCTTTTCTCAAAATCTCAGAACTTTTCTATCCCTTTAAAAAAAAAGAGAAGAAAAAAAGGAATGAGCGAGAGAGAAAAATATGAGTAAGAGAATTCAAGAAGTGTGTTACGGCTTGCTCCCGTTTGATCACGGGGAATAGTGCACACTTTCTGGGTGAAGTGTCTAGCGATGTAGCATGCGATGGTAGCCTCGATGTGTGTTAAGCAGCTCAGCTCGCGACTCGCGCTCTTATAGGCGGAAGCCGAAGCGAGTTGGGTTTCAGAGCCTCGCGATCTGGGCCAGCCGCTGCCGAGGCAGCTAGCCATCTCAGGTTTGGGGGATCTCTTATGGATCTAGAAGAGGAGCCGGAGACGAGCGCTGCTCTATCTCTTGCTCTGTCTTCCGGGTTCGGCTCTCCGCTGGATTTTGGAGCTCACGTCGCGACTCCTCCTTCCACAATGGAAAGCCAAAAGGGGGAGAAAAAACACACACCCAAAAATAATAGTAATAATTCCTCTCTGACTCCGAGGAACCAGAAGGATGTGCTAAAAACTGAGAGCAGAGTATAAAGAGCTGTTTGAAGTGATTACTAAGGCTGGATGAGCCTTTTTCTCCCCAATGAAAGTAAATCCCTCACACTGCAGAAACTCCCCTTTCTTCCAGAAGTGCATGACAAAATATCAGGCTTCTGGGGGAAAACCATGTATAAGCCGTATTTATAATCCCACTATGTTGGATTATTCAGCCATTGTGGGGAATGAACGGCATGGCTATTTAGTTATGCTGAAGGTGGAGGAGGTGCTTGCGAGCTACCTCTCTCCATCGTTGGCAGGTAATTATGGGGGCCGGCTTTGCCATCCAAGCCACCGTGTAAGGCCACCGTGGCATTGGTGGGCAAGGCCTATGCAGTAGTAGTCTTGCTTGAGGGTCACTGCAGACAATGACAGTGTTGCAGGCCTACCAAGCAGACCTGCTGAGTGAGCTCAACATATGGCAGCATTCAGCCAGTTCCTTCCCTGTTGTCTCGAGTTCACCCGGGCATCCAAGAGTGGAGCCTGGGCCAGCACTAGTGCGAGGGAGACCCAGAAGGCGAGTATGGCAGCCCGCCAACCCCCGCAGACAACAAGGGGAACCGGGCAGCCACGGTCGTGGCCTGCTACTAGGCCTGATCTGAGAATGGTCATAAAGGCCAAGCAGGCAAAGAAGAGCGGTCCTGAGGGGCTGTGGAGGGACGTATCAGGGGACATGAGGTTGTTAGGGCAGTTAGCCCTCAGTGCTACTGTAGGGCCTCCTCTAGCCAAGACGGTCCCAAGTTTTCAGTGTTCTGTGGTCAGCAAGCTGTCACAGCGCAACTTAAATCTGATGCTTTCTCTCCAATAGAATGTGGACTAGTTAATGTCACTAAAAGACCATCTGGCAGCATGGAAACTACTGCAAAATGTGTCTCCATGGGTTCTGTCTACTGTAGAAAAGGTTTCCCGGGTCCATTTTATAGCTCGCCCCCCCCAGTTCAGAGGTGTGCTCACCACAGTAGTCAGCACAGACCAGAGCCCGACGCTAGCACAGGAAGTAAGATCCCTCTTGGACAATGGGGCCATAGAACATGTACCCCATTCCCTGAGGGAGGGAGGTTTTTACAGCCGTTATTTCCTGGTCCTCAAAAAATAGGAGTATGCGGCCAGTTTTAGATCTGCGTCATCTGAACTGTACTCTTCAGACATACAGGTTCAAGATGCTGATGCCCAAACTTAACATTCCACAGATTCAGTTTGAGGACTGGTTTGTGACGATAGAGCTAAAAGGTGCATATTTCCACATAGAAGTATTGCTAGCTTTATCCCTTCGCACCTTCACAAAGTGCATGGATGTCACTCTGGCTCCATTGTGACTCCAGGGCATCTGTGTACTAAACTACCTGGACGACTGGTTAATTCTAGCATGATCCAGGGAACTGGTGGTTCAACATCGAGATGTTGTTCTCGCCCACATGAAGAGCTTGGGGCTTGGGTGGAACCTCAGAAAAATATGCTTTCCCCAGTGCAGTGGACAACTTTTCTGGGGGTTATAAGGATTCTACTATGATGAGGGCATTTCTATCCCCAACATGCGTAGGGTCAATCCTATCAACACTGAGCAAGATAAAGTTGGATCTTGGGAGACTATTGGTGCTTATGGGCCTATTGCACAGGAGACCGTTCAGTGGTGGCTGAGAAGTTGGGGGTTTCGTCCAAGGTGGAGTGTCCCCGGTTTCTAGCCTTGGGTCACACTCTAGGGATGTCTCCTTAGTGCAAGAAGGTAATGACAGACACCTCCCTCACGGGCTGGAGCGCAGTCTTAGAGCTGTCCAGCTCACGGTCTCTGGTGCTGCCCTCATCTGGAGCGGCATATAAATTGCCTAGAAATGTGGGCCATATTTCTATAACTGAAATTCCTTCTTCCTCATTTGAGAGGTCACCATGTGTTTACAGACAACACACCGGTCTCATATATTGACCACCAGGGAGGATTATGTTCGTGCCCCCTGTTCAGGCAGGCGCAACTAATTGTTCTCTGGGCAGAAGGAAAGTTTGTCAGTGAGTGCAATGTACATTCTGGGAATATGGGGGCAGACATCCTGTTGAGGCAGGGGAATTGGTGGCTCCATCCACAAGTGGTGGAGTCCATATGGCGAAGTTTGGCCAAGCGGGACTGCATGTGTTTGCCTCTGAGAAGACAACACACGGCCTGCTGTGGTTCACCCTCACTCCTCCTGCACAGTTAGGGCTGGACGCCATGGTGCACATTTGGCCAAGGACACATCTGTATGCCCCCCCCCCCCCCCCATCGCTCTGTTCCCACAAGTTCTAGCCCTGCTAGATGGCACTCCTTGGGAGATTCCCATCCACAGGGATCCACTGTAGACCCAGTGAACTGTGCAATAGCTACAGTCCTGGAGTTCTAACAAGAACATTTCTCAGTGGGGTGGGCTCCTTCTACAATCAGGGTTTACATGGCCGCATTTCAGCCAGCCATGCCCCTGTTGATGGAACCTCTGTGGGGCAACATCCTCTAACTTCGAGGTTCATGCATGGTGTCAGGCGGCTGAGGCCCATCTGCAGACCAGGCATACCTTCCTGGGACCTTTCTGTGGTCCTGGAAGGTCCGTCAGGGGCCCCATTTGAGCCCTTAGAGTCAGCGTCTTAGAAGCTTCTGACTCTAAAGGTAGCTCTTTTGCTGCCCCTGACATCTCTCAAGCGAGTAGGTGATCTACAAGCGCTCTCTGTTGCCCCTTCCTGCCTTGACTTTGCCCCTGGATTAGCCAAGGCCTTACTGTATCCTATGCCGGATTATATTCCTAAAGTGCCTAGATTGGCTGCCCACCCTGTGGTGTTGCAGGCTTTCTGCCCTCCTCCATTCCCCACACTGGAACAAGAGAGAATGCACCTGCTGTGTCCAGTAACGGTTTTCTGTACTTACGTCCACTGCTCGGCCAGTGGCGTAAGTTGGAGCAGCTGCTGGTCTGCTTTGGTGTAATAACTTGAAATCTGCAAAAATAAATCAGACATGTGAACTCATGGCAAATAACTCAGCAACTCACAAGTTAATAACATGTTTATGGCCCAATCTGGACCACTGGGCTATAGAAATATGGCCATTTAAAAAACAAAGCGAAACAAAAAAACCTTGCCAATCACTCCTGGACCCTTAGGCAAAGACAAATAATGCACCTTCTCTTCATGCGGCATAACATCAATCAGCCATAACATTAAAACCACTGACAGATGAAGTGAGTAACATTGATTTTCTCATTACAGTGGCATCTGTCAAAGGGTGATGTATATTAGGCAGCAGGTTAACAGTCAGTTCTCGAAGTTAATATGTTGGAAGCAGGAAAAATGGCCAATCGTAAGGATCTGAGTGACTTTGACCAGGGCCAAATTGTGATGGCTAAATGACTGGGTCAGTGCATCTCCAAAGCGACAGGTCTTTGAGGTGTTCCTGGTGTGCAGTGGTTAGTACCTACCAAAAATGGTCCAAGGAAGGACAACTGGAGAACCAGTGACAGGATCATGGGCGGCCAACGCTCACTGATCTGCATGGGGAGCGAAGGCTAACTCGTTTGTTTCAGTCCCACAGAAGAGCTCCTGTAGCCCAACTTGCTGAAAAAGGTCATGCTGGCTGTGATAGAAAGTTGTGAGAACACACAGTGCACCACAGCTTGCTGTGTATGGGGCTGCATAGCTGCAGACCGGTCAGAGTGTCCATACTGACCCCTGTCCACTGCCAAAAGCACCTACAATGGACACGTGAGCATCAGAACTGGACCATGGAGCAATGGAATAAGGTGGTCTGGTCTGATGAATCACATTTTATTTTGCATCATATGGATGGCCAGGTTCATGTGCGTTCTGCTGGGAAACCTTGGGTCCTGGCATTCATGTAGATGTTACTTTGACACAGACCAAGCAACGGTATTCCATAATTGCAGTGGCTTCTTTCAGCAGGATAATGCATGCTGAAAAACTGCAAAATTTGTTCAGGAATGGTTTGAGGACCATGAAAGAGTTCAAGGTGTAGACTTGGCCTCCAAAGTCCATGGTTCTCAGTCTGATCGAGCATCTGTGGGATTTACTGTACAAACAAGTCTAATCCATGTAAGCCCCATCTCGCAACTTACAGGACTTAAAGTATCTGTTGCTAACGTCTTGTGACAGATACCACAGCACACCTTTAGAGGTCTTGTAGAGTCCATGCCTTGAGGGGTCAGAGCTATTTTGGTGGCACAAGGGGGACCTACACAATATTAGGCAACTGGTTTTAATGTTATGGCTGATCTCTGTATATTGGCTGCACACTAGGCTCCTATTTCAATGATGTATATAAATTTCACTTTCTCATTTATATGAAGTCATCCTATTTGTCTGTTTTTATTTTTCCAATTTTAATATATTTATTTAACATTTGGGCTTAAGTTGCCAACTCTGAATATGGTTGATAATTAGTTTAAAAATTATACATCTGTATTTGAAGACGTTCCAAATGAAGTAATGTTTCTTCTTCTTCTACCTTTTTTCAGTTAATCATGACGTATTTTAACACAATGTTCTGTTTTAAAAATGTAATTTGGCATTTGGAGTTTGAATTGGATAAGTATAATAATGAAACGATTAAACATTAAAATGCGTTTCCATCCCCTATGCAGGACATATGCAAGCAGTCTTCCTCTGAGAAAAACAACATGGTGAGTGATATATGGATCTGATCGCACAGCATTAACAGAAAGAAGATTTCTGTTAGGGAAGTTAAGAGGTGTAAAAGAGGAATTGGGTTTGTGTTCATCAGACCTTTTAAATATTTATATTTAAAAAAAAAAAATATATATATATATATATATATATATATATATATATATATATATATATATATATATATATATATATATATATATATATATATATATATATATATATATATATATATATATATATATAAATATAATATAATATAATAAATATTATTAAAATATTAATATTTTATTTCTAAATGAATAGCCAGCCTACTTTCACAAAACATTTATACTTTTGGAAAGGAACATAATATCTTGATTTATGCCTTTAGTATTTGATAGTTTTTAAATATTTTAATTCAAATTTGATATTGATCGGCATGGCTTTTTGCAGTGTCATGTGAAATAGTTTTCCATTCATACACTGGATATAAACAATTTACACACCCCTGTTAAAATGGCAAGATAAATGATGTCAGAACTTTTTCCACCCTCAATGTGAAATTACAACATATAATAATAAAGTGAAAAACAATCAGAAACATTTTAGGGAAAAATAGGAAAAATTACAAACCAATAACTTGGTTGCATAAGTGTGCACACCCCTAAATGAATATTATTTTATTACACTCAGTCTTTTGGGTCTATCAGTGTGGCACATCTTGATTTGGCAATATTTTCCCACTCTTTCTTGCAAAAGCATTCTAGATCCATCAGATTGTGAGGGCTTTTCTCTGTGCACAGACCACTTCAGGTCACCCCACAGATTTCTAGTTGGATTCAGGTCTGGGGTCTGACTAAGTCATTCAAAAACTTTGATTTTCTGTTGGTTAAGCCATTCTTTTGTTGATTTGGATGTATCCTTTGGGTCATTGTCGTAGTGAAAGGTAAAATTCCTTTTCATCTTCAGATTACAAGCAGACACCTGAAGGTTTTGCACTATAATTGACTGGTATTTGTAGCTATTCTTGATTCCCTCCATCTTGATAAAAGCCCCAGGTCTGGTGGGAAAAACAGCCCTAATGCATGATGCTTCCACCACCATGCTTCACTGTGGGTAAGGTGTTCTTTTAATGGCATTATTATACCTTTTGGAATTGGTCTCCTAAGACCAAAACACATGATTTGGAGTGATTCAGTTGGGTTTGGATGTTTTTTCATGAGAAAGGGCTTCTGTCTAGCCACTTAACGCCATAGCCCAGACATGTGAAGAATAGAAGAGATTGTTGTTACCTGCAGAGAGTAATCAGTACCTGTCTAATATTCCTGCAGCTCCTTTAATGTTGCTGTAGGTCTTTTGGCAGCCTCCCTGATAAGTTTTTGTCTTTTCCTTTTGTAAATCTTGGAAGGACGTCCTGTTCTTGATGTCAGTGTACTGCATTTTCACTGTTTCTTGACAATGGCCTTCACAGTGTTCCATTATACATTTAATGTTTGGGAATTCTTTTATACCCCTCTCCTGATGGATTCCTTTCTACAAGTTAGATACCATGCATGCAATGTAAGCTCTTTGCAGACCATGGCTTCAGCAGTGAGAGGAAACCAAGAAGATGTGAAGAAAATCCTACAGAAACAGCTGAACTTTATTTAGGGTTAATCAGAATAATTTCACTGATGACAGCTATATGATAATTACTTTTGAATATGAGATCGAATGTGATTGTTTCATTCTGAACACAGCCACATCCACAATTATAAACGGATGTTCGCACTTACTATATGCAACCAGGGTATTGTATGTTTTATATTTTTCCTAATTTTCCCTAAAATTTTCCAGATATATCTTAGTTTCAATTGTTTCCATCACAAATACGTGCAATTTTATATCCACTGTACATTGCCCATAATGATGCTGATGATTATTTAATAATAATAATAATAATAATAATAATAATAATAATAATAATAATAATAATAATTGCTACATACAGTATATACTGAGGGCAAAAGTTTACAAAAGCCCAGCTAAGAATATTCAGTCTCATTTTCCGAATAATTAAACTCCACACATTTCATCTTACCCTAAGTTTCTTATGATAAATCACTTTAAGTATCAACTTTATTCACATCAAACGTAATTTTAAAACAATTAATTAGAGACTATTTATTTCACTGTATCAGACTTCCAGTGGGTCAAACATTCATATACATCAAGTTGACACACTTTATAAACAGTCTGTAAGATTCCAAAAATTGATCTAATGACTTTTTGAAGCTTGGATTTCGTTAGTAGAGCAAATGTGGCTGTAAATGGCATACCAATTAATGTCTTTTTGCTCTTAATACCACGGGAGAATCCAAGAAACTCAGCCAAGACCTCAAAAAAACAACTGAAGGTACCACAAGCATCTGTAATAACAATGGTATGCAAATATACAATCTTAGGACCGCACTAACATTGCATTAAGTAAAAAGGCACAAATTAACTCCCATGAATTAATGAAGTTTGGTCCCAAAGTTTCAACTGAACCCCAAGACAACAACAAAGGAACTGGTGAAGGAGTTGGGGCATCAGGTACTAAAGTATGAACATCCACCATTAGAAGAGTCCTGTATCACCATGGTCTTAAAGGATATCATGCAAGGAAGAAGCTCTTACTCAAAGATATTAAAAATAAGTATAAAAATACAGCCAGACTGAAGTTTGCAGGAGTCCATTTTGGAAGAGTGTTCCCTGGTCAGATGAAAACCTCCAAAGTTGTAACAAAATGGCTAAAGACAAAGTGAAAATATTGGAGTGCTCATCACAAAATCCTTACCTGAATCCCATATAAAATGTGTGGACTGAACTGAAAAAGCATGTCTGAGTGAGGAACCCACAAACCTGACTGTTACACCGGGTCTGTCAGGCGGAAGGGGCAAAAAATCAATTATTGTGAGAAGCTTGTGGATACAACAAGAGTTTAATTCAAGTTCAACTGATTAAAAGGCAACAACACCAAATACGAACAATGTATATGTAAATTTTTGACCCACTGAAAATCTGATATAGTAAATAAAAGCTGAAATAAATATATATCTTATCTATTATTTAGAGATTTCCTCCTATGGAAATAAAGTGATGCCCCAACTCACTGAACACAGGAAATATACAGTAACAGGAAATGTGGAGATGTGAAAAATTGAATTTGAGTGTGTAATCTTGTGGCCTCAACTGTATGTACACAGTAACTACGCATCATGGTCTTCTCAATCAACTCACAATCACTTAAATCTACATCAAACGCACAATGTTTTGTCAAATTAAGTAATTAATTTTAGTGTTGATATCACAGTATCAAATGGTTTATGTCTTTATCCCCATTAGCCAGAGATCCTAGCTCTGTGGCCTAATGAAGTCTCCTTTCATGGCAAAAACAATGCAGTGATTAAGGGGAAAAATCTGGAGCTGGTTGAGAGAATTCGATTCCAAGGTTTTATGGACTGCAGTTTAAAGGAGTGAGTGTCACTGAA
>NC_030429.2:287500-292500 GCF_001660625.3 Ictalurus punctatus
CACTGTGTAAAATGTAAATCAAAACAGAATGCAATGATTTGCAAATCTCATAAACCCACATGTTATTCACACTAGAAGATAGAAAACATATCAAGTGTTTAATCTGAGCAAATGTACCATTGTAAGGAAAAAATAAGGTAATTTTGAATTTGATGTCTACACTTCTTAAAACATTTGGGACAGGGCAACGAAAGGCTGGAAAAGTAAGTAGTATTAAAAAGAAACAGATGGAGGAACATTTTGCAACTAATTAGGTTAATTTGCAACAGGTCAGTAAGATGATTGGGTATAAAAAGGTTATCTTAAAGAGGCAGAGTCTCTCAGAAGTAAAGATGGGCAGAGGTTCACCAATCTGTGAAAAACTGCGTCTAAAATTTGTGGAACAATTTCAGAATAATGTTCCTCAACGTAAATCTCATCATCTACAGGACATAATAACATCAAAATATTCTGAGAATCTGGAGTAATCTCTGTGCACAAGGGACAAGGGTGAAAATCAATATCGCATGCCGGTGATCTTCGGGCCCTCAGGCGGCACTGCGTTAAAAACAGGCATGATTCTGTAATGGAAATCACTGCATGGACTCAGAAACACCTCCAGAACACATTGTCTGTGAACACAGTTCACCATGCCATCCACAAATGCTGGTTAAAGCTCTATCGTGTAAAGAAGAAGCCATACGTGAACATGATCCAGAAACGCTGCCGTCTTCTCTGGGCCAAAGCTCATTTAAAATGGACTGAGGCAAACTGGAAAACTGTTCTGTGGTCAGACAAAATCGAAATTTTTGAAACCATGGATGCCACATTCTCTAAACTATAGAGGAGAGGGACCATCTTTCTTTTTATCAGTGCTCAGTGCAAAAGCCTGCATCTCTGATGGTATGGTGGTGCATTAGTGCCTATGGAAAGGCAATCAATGCTGAAAGGTATATACAGGTTTTAGAGAAACATATGCGTCCAACCAGATTTCATCCCATCTTTACTGCTGAAAGACATGTTTTATACCCAATCATTTTACTGACCTGGTGCCAGTTAACCTAATTAGTTGTAAAATGTTCCTCCAGCTGTTTCTTTTTAGTAACACTTACTTTTCCAGCCTTTTGTTGCCCTCATCCCAACTTTTTTGAGACGTGTTGCAGCCATCAAATTCAAAATTACCTTATTTTTTCCTTAAAATAGTACATTTCCTCAGTTTAAATATGGGATATGTTTTCAATGTTCTACTGGGAATAACATATGGGTTTATGAGATTTGCAAATCTTTGCATTGTTTTTATTTACATTTTACACAGTGTCCCAACTTTTTTGGAATTGGGGTTGTAGTAGAAGAAGTAAAAAACCAAAGGAGATTCTGTAGTGAAGAAAGGGTTCTTTAGGGAATTAAGGAAGATGGTGCCTGGATTGTGTAGCTATGTGGTTGAACACCCTTACCAGCAATCAGACCAATGCACATGCTGACCAGGCCAGTTTAATTTTTAACCAGCTGCACATACAAACATGCATAGCAGTTTCTATTCATTTATTATCTTTTCCATTCTCCTAGAGCTTTTGGTTTCACACTCATAAGCAGAGAGACTTCAGAGCTGCTGGGCCATTTACTGTCTCTCTAAGGGTGGTGAACTCAACAGTGGCCTGTTTAGGTACACTCTCTTACCATCCAGACCCAGAATTCACCAGCTTCACTACCTCTAAGGTGGTCAATGATGTGCTGGTCATCATACAGGTAGGACAGAATTTCAGAATGTGATTTCAAGCACACACATGTTATTCTAACTGTCAAACAAACATTGGGCCTGTTAGATTTCCATGTATCCCAGGAATCTCAGATCATGCCTTCCAGCCTGTTCTACAATTACTTCTATTAACTTTTAGTTCTGTGCTGCTATGAGCTAGAAAGTGTTATTTGCCTCAGAGCATTTCAGATCGATCTGGGGAGCCTAAGTGAACACACACTGACACATGCATGCTCAAATAGACATCCAAGTTTATTCATGCAAACCAAGAGTATTTATATACATTGATAACAAGCAGTGCGTGGACAGTTTCTACTGGTCCAGGTGTCAGACAGATTTAAACAAAACACACAGCACATAGTCATAATACAAAATAAGTCCTGTGTCATGTTGACACGGAAATGCATAATATTATAATCAAGGATAGCAGTTGATCAGCTTATTTAAAGAGGTAATTAAATGAATACATTCATTATAGGTATTTGATAGCAGTTCATAATATGAGAGTACACGATATAAGAGAATTTCCTTTCAATCCTCTCTGTTATTCTAGCGTAGCATAGAATAAACCAACAGGAATTCTCTAAAGTCATAGGTTAATATTACCCTTTAACAGGAAAGACATGATGTCTGTGAGACCACATCGGAGGCCGCTGAAACCGTGGCATCATGGTTATGAATGTAAATGTCAATTGGGGCCGAATGGGTCACCTCAGGGTAAGAACCATTATTGGAATGGCCAATTGGAGTAGAGCTAAAAAGATCTGTAGTTACAGAATCTTGAACTGAGGCTATAATACGATGAATACAGGCACAAATACAGGGGCCAAATAGGCAGATAAAATGAGAACCACAATAATAGGGAGGATGGCAGATGCGTAAGGGGCGGTGATCTTTGATACTTCACGATAAAAACATATGGCGAATTTATTACCCTTAGGTAAACGGTCAGATTGGTGAAAGGTTAGCGGTATCTGAGGGGCTTTAAAAGACCCTTCCACTTGACAGGAGTACTGGGGGTCCAGACAATCATTAGGCCAATTAGTTTCACGGTCAGTGAGAACATAGTAGAGATCTTTACAATATGGAGTAGCACCTGGTTTATCAACGCCTACTAAGGGTTTATTTTTACTTGTGGTGACGTTAAAAGGAGTAATAACATAGCGACGCCGTGGATCAGTATTGTCGTAACAGTGTCGTCTAAGACCGGCGGCTACAGAGCACCACAGATGTTGATATGTTTCTCGCATAAAAGGTGAAAGGATGGAGGGTGCTATGCGGCATGAGAGCGCAGATAAAAAAGGGTGTGGTGAGGCGCATTTGCTTCACAGTAAGAACTGAATATTTATAGTATGCGGTTTGATTGAAATGTTCAATATGTAAATCATCAGACACATCAGACTCAGCTGTAGGACTGTCAGAATTTGAAAAATGAGAATCATCAGGTTCATCCCATCCATCTTGGCTAGGAAGATCAACCCCACAAGGATATGTTGGGGGTATAAATATACATAGTAACAGGAACAGAAAAAGATAACGTAAAAACATTTAATTGATTTTGTGATGAGAGTTAATACAGGAAAAACTATATGTGTATGTGTAAAGTGTGAATCAGGTCAGCCAACAGGACAGGACTTCCTCCCTTTGTAGACACATTCACCGACGCTCAAACCTCTTCAGGGGTACAGGTACGGTCCCGAATGGGCAACCTGTCATAGAGAATAGGTGGAGGAAAAATAGAATGGACAGAGCTCATTTGTTAACAGCTTTTAACCAACTTACATGTCTCCAGATTGGTCCTTCTGAGGTCATAACACCTGGTCTCCTGGGAAAAAAGGAGGTGTGAATTACTGTGAGGGGTAAAGGTAATTTTAATTTAGCATGTACACAACACGTCAAGCAATTTAGACACGTAGTCGTCTAGATGAATATCAACACCAATTCCTGGGGTTTGAGAAAGGTTAGTAGACATTTTCCAAGCCATGGGGTAAGGTCGACCGAATAAATAACACCTCAAAGGGTGAAATGCCTGTGGTTTTAGATGGCATCATTTGAATTTCCTTAAGAACTGCAGGTAACATTTCAGATCAGGCAGACATTAAAAAAGGACAATGTGATTGTGACTTAGTCGCCAATTTTGCATGTCTATCAGCTAGCGCATTCCCACGTATCTCTACAGTGCTGCCAGTTAGACGCGCCTTTGTTTTGGCGATCGCGAGAGCTGTTGGTTTAGCACAGGAAGAGATTAGATTGTCGACTAGAGTGGAAGGTGAGATTGGCTTACCATCCGCGGATTTAGAACACGATCCGTCTACAAAAACATACTTACTGTTAAACAAAGGAGTATCAGACAGATCAGATTGAATGCTACATGAAGAAACAATTTCTTTTAAACAATCATGATTTTCAGGTAAAGGAATGGTGTCATCCTGTGAATTTAGCAGACAAATTTAATGGTCAAATTTGCGGTAGCACAGAGAATAGTTTCATAACCACTTCTGCGCTGAGCCGTCATGTGTTGTGTTTCAATGTTGGATAGGCCATGTTGCTGAAGGGCCATGTGAAACACCAAAGCGTGACAGAACCAATCATTCTGCATCTATTACCTACAGAGCAGCAGATCAGCCACTGCCCAGCCACTGCCCATAGACAGCCGGGTAGCCCAGCATGTTCCTGTGCCACCCCCAGAGTGTTCATGAGTGGGCAGATGGTAAAGTTTCGTGTAGTCGGGCAGACCCAGGACTGGAGGGGAAAAGCAGTTTTTAAATGTTTAAATGCAGAAACAGTCTCAGGTGTGTGTGTCACTGGAGTATGGGTCCCAGGAGTCAAAAGTGGATCGAATGTTCTACGATGACCCTGAGCTGTTTTGTAGCGGGCAGCTGAGAAGTCATCACAACTGCCATCCGGCCGTCTGACAGCCTTCTCTGTCCTTTTGATAAGAGAAAACCCAAACATTTGACTTCTCTTTTACATAGGTGCAATGTTGTACGTGAAACCTTGAATCCATTGTGAGCCAGATGTTCTAGTAGTCTCAAGGTTGCAGTTCAGCAGCTTCTGACTCAGCAGTGATCAGAAGATCATCCCGTATCGCAGCACACGGGCTTCGTCATGGAGATCTAGCAAGGAGTCTCACCACACCACAAGAAAACACGGGGGCAATGTAGCCCTTTGTCAGGTGTGTCCAGGTCAGCTGGTGTCCCCATGCGTAAATGTAAACAGTGGTTGAACACTGAAACAACAGAGCACAATCTACCACGCTAAACCA